>NW_022196713.1:612985-775485 GCF_008641045.1 Pistacia vera | reverse complement strand
TTGACAGCTCAATTGTATAGATATAAATATAGTGTAAAACTACACAGCTTGAGTGTGGAAGCCAAGCCAAAGATATTTCATCCTCCTGTTGAATTATGAAGATTTTACATGCCCCAGCCATATAATTCACGAATTATTCGGCCGTATTTTCGCAAACAAAAATTCATTATATAGTAAGGGAAAAAACGACGCCGTTTTAGGGTGGGGGTTTGTCAAATAAAATGAAATCTCTTCTTCTTCAATCTTTCTCTTCATCTCTTCTTCAACTGTTCTTCTCTTGAACTCTACGAATTGAGTCTCCTAATCTCCACGAATTCTCCTCTTCGTCTCTTGATCTCTTCTTCTCTTCCAATCTACAGCCATGGTTCCTCCTTCTCGCCCGTCAACCCGTCAAGCTTCACTTTGAATCTCGTTAACTCTCTTTTCTTCATCTCTTGATCTCTTCTTCTCTTATCTTTTTAACTCTCTTTTCCAAGCTTCAAGTCCAAGACTTCAAGCCTTAAGGTACACACTTCTGTTATTAACTTATTAATTATTATTGCTTTCTCTTTTTCTTTCTTTTCCTTTTTTTGCTTGATTTGTTTATGAAATGATTGATTGATTGTGTGTGTTTGTTATCCGTAGTGAAGCCTTCTGTGTGTTTGTCTTTTTTGTTTGATTATCTTGGATTCTTGTTATGTTGGTGGATTGCATGTGTTTGTGGTGGTGTGTAACCTGAGGCTCTATGGATACTAGATGCTTAACTTATGTACCTGGTGTTTCAATGCTTTTCCTTTTTAGGCATATTTGTGCATTTGGTGAGACATTGCAGGTTTTTGGGAGTTTTTATCTAGGATTATCGGGACATTTTCCTGGCCACTAGCAATAGGCTTAATGGGTTTGTGTTCTGGCAGCTTTGTTTGGTTGGTAGTTGGATTTTTTGTTAATATGCTAATGAAACTTCCTCTTTTAATTCTTAAATATCAATGAGAGTGTATCATTTGTCTTTTTAATTTGTAGTTCAAATATATTCTTACATTCTCACACTCCAAACAAACTCTATTACAATTATAAGGTACCCATTCACAAAAGGAGCACCCTAAAAGGATTGATAATATTTAGTTTAGTTATTTGCAGTAGGTTACCAGAAATCTTATAATTTTTCAACGTCAAGTTGATCTACAAAACCGCCACCACTACTACTATTTTGCTCTCTTGACTTATTTTCGATAGTTCACTGAAGATAACAGACTAAAAATTTCAAACTTTTAGACCCATTTTGTCATTTTAATACGGAAGTATGAGTAGCAAGGAATTTGACTTGATGTTGATGTTACAATTTTACTACGTGGGTAGTCAATTATTTTAAGGATTGTATCAATGGCACTATCAATGAAGAAATCTTAGATCCAAAACATGTAATGCACATGCCACAATGATTTGATTTTCCTCATTTTTCTTTTCATGATTATTAGTGTTGTGACGATTCAGTTTTCACTTCATTGAGTGAGTGCCTTCAACTTTGTCATTATTTTCATTCAAAATTATGGGGAATGACAAAAAACATAAAACACCCTCGGGTTATTTTCTAAACCCAAGTGCCAGTCATTAATTAGTTAACAAATTTGAGGGCTGGACATTCCATGAGACATAGGGTCGCACAATTGTAGAAGAGTCAATAGATTTACTCATTATCGGATAGCTTAAAAAATTTAAAAGTATTGAAAGTGGTCTGGGGAGTGGCAACTTTCGGTATAAAGGAAAACATTGATTGGATTAATATTGACATTACTATAAAATTATCCATGTGATTTTCTAAGAACAAGTCGTGATGCTTCAATTGTTGTTGATAATGTTAAATATAAAATACAACATTGATGCTTTGTAATCATAATGGTGTTTAAAGTTATAGGAAATATATTATTTAATGAGTTAAAGTTTAGGTGGGCTAGCTCCCAATAACACTTGCAAAACTATAACCTAACCAAATTTATGGCCCAATAGGAAAGAGCATTGAGAAATCAGATTGCATAAATATAGTTCAACCTGATTTATAGACTTCAATCTTAGGCAGAACTTGTGTTTATCTGCAATTTTGCACTGGTTATTGTGTTGTTGTTGTTTTTTTTTTTTTTTTTTTTTTTTTTAAGTATATCATCCTAAGTTTCCTTTTGTATTTGATGATGTCCTCTTTTCTGTTCTTTTAAATGTAGACACAAACTAATATGGTACAAAAAAAAGATAAAATTTGGGAGTATGTTGAGGAGCTCCAGAGGAATAAATGGAAATGTAAATTTTGTCAAAAATTATTTAATGGTGGGCCTTACAGAATTAAAACACACTTATCGAGAATTACTGGCCATGATGTTGAGATTTGTAATAAAGTCAATCATAAGACACAAGCATATGCATTCTTAGCTATGTTTGGAAGTGAAGGTAACAAAAAATTAAAAAGTTCAATCGGTACTTCTACTGCTTTAAACTTTAATGATCATGAGGAGGAAACATATTCACCATTTTCACTACTTTCTAAAGGTAGCCAAAGACGTCAAAGTGAAGCATCTTTACTAGAAATGAATAAGAAAAAAGATAAAGAGTTGTTGATAAAATGCTTGCTAAGTGTTTTGTGGTGAACAATATCATTTTTAATGTTGTTCAAACTTGTGCTTTTGGAGAATTTGTTAAGGCAATGGCTAAATATAGTGCAGCATACAAGCTTCCATCTTACTCAACTCTTCGAGCTAAGTTAATTCATGAATCTAGAAAAGGTGTTGATGAGGATATTGCTATGGTGAAACGTTCTTGGGATACATATGGATCTGATTGCACTATAATGTCTGATATATGGACTGATATAAGGCACCTATCTTTCATTAATTTTGTGGCATAATCACCTTGTGGTGTAGTGTTTATAAAATCATTGGATGTTTCCCGAGAAAGAAAAACCGGGATTTGTCTTAAAGAAATTTTTGTTTTTATGATTGAATCAATTGGACAAGAACATGTTGTGCAATTCATAACTGATAATAGTAGCAATTTCACATTTACTAGCGACATGCTCATTGGATTGTATCCTCGAATGTATAAAACGAGGTGTGATGCTCATAGAATTCAGCTTCTTCTAAAAGACATATGTGATGAAGTTAATTGAGTAAAAGTTGTCATAGATAAAGCAAGAATAATAGTTATGTTCATGACACGGTACACAGTTCTTCATGCAGCAATGAAAGAGTACACCAAAGATAGACAATTGAGACAACCTTGTGCCACAAGATTCGCTTCAAACTTTTTAATGCTTCAATCTATGTTGGATTTGGAGAATGAACTTTGACTCTTTGTTGCTTCATCTGAATGGAGGGGTTTTGATTATTGTAAGACCAAATCAGGTAAAAGGGTCACTATAATTGTTTAGAGTGATTTTTGGGCTAGAGGAAGGGAGGTTATAAAAAGTATTGAGCCATTGGTTCGAGTTCTTCGTTTTGTTGATGGTGATAGATCTACTGCTAGTTACTTATATGAAACAATGATGAGAGCAAAGTTGCAATCAAGGAAAGATGTAATAGTAAGGCAAACAAGTATGAGAGAATTTGGGAATTGTTTGAGAATCGTTGGGTCAACAACTTCATTCATCCGATACATATTGCAGCTGCCTTTCTCAATCCATATTACTTTTTCTTAAAAAAATTTGGAAAGGATAGGGAGATGAAAGATGGCATCAATTTCATTCATGAAAACCTACTTCTAGTAGATCAGAACAGCATCCATATTTATGAGAGAGGTTTAGTTGTATCATAGTAGGCCAGCTACCTTATTTACTACAATAGCAAAAACGATGTTACAAACAAGTCATTCTCATAAGTTTTTTTCAAAAAATTGTATATCTGTTTTGTACATTGCTTCTCTCTTTATATTCAAGAAAGCTTTTTATGTCATTTGCAGGAATATGGTGGGATTGCAATGAGGATGATCTTCCTGTGCTTAAGAAGTATACAATTGCTTCACATGAGAGAGAAATTGGAGTGCCTTTGAAGCTGCTCAAACAAAAAAAAGGAATAGGTTGTCACATGAAATGCTAGACACACTTGTGTATGTGAGGATGAACACGATGATGATGGATAAGTTCACTTCCACAATGAGTCGTGACTTGGAACCTATAGATCTTGAGAAATTGGGGGAGCTTCTAGACTATGAACATGAAGAAATTCGTATGGACAAAGATGCTAATTCTATATCGATGATTGAGGGTTACATGGATGACTTGATGGATAATGATGACATTTCTTGGTTGTATGATGCTCTTTTTTGAATTGTTATTGTTTGTTTATGTACTTTGTGAGTTTCCATTATAGACTATAATTTGAATCTTGGTTGTATTATTTTTTAATTTTATTTATTTGGAGCTCTAGTTTGACTTTGAATTTTGGTTTTATTATGTGTTTGGTTTGAGACTATAATTGAATCTTGGCTACATATTGTGTTTGACTTTGAAGACTATAATTTGAATCTCAGTTATATATTGTGTATTTGTGTTATATTATTAGGTCTAATGGTTATTGGTTAATTGAATACTTTGCATTTGAAATGTTATATTGATTTTAACCAGGTGGTCCATGAAAAGTACTAAAATCAGGATTGATATTGCCGTATTTTTCAAAACGTATTATTGACAATATGTTGTATTAAACCTGTATGTATCCGTACCGTATTTTTCTTGTATCTAAATTTTGTGACCGAACTTTTACAAATGTATTTTTCACCATTTGTCGTATCATACCCATAAAATTTCCATACCCTTTTTTTCGCCGAACTTGTATTTACTAAGGTGATAGGTGAGGCTGAAAGATGTTTTGAGATATTTCCCGATTTTCTAGCCTTTTGGTAGGAGCTTCTTGGATAGGAGATTAGCCCAATGAAGATAGGGAATTGGGCTATGTATATAAATTTGGAGGACTTATTTTGTGTTATGAGATTCTATTTTAATTATAACTTTCTAAAAGGGATTGAACGAGACAAAACAACAGGGTACATAATGAACAATTGAAATTTCTGTAATAATATTCTGTAGTGTTAAGAAAATCTGTTTAGAAATGTCAATATTTTAATCTCACTAACAATGCACTGAATTCCTTGGATATTAAATTGGCCAAAAAACCTGCAAATCATGTAATTGGACGTTAAGTAGAAATTAATTCGATTGAAAATTTAAATGGTAAAACTAAAATCCACTAAATTTATCAGCTTTGCTCTTGTTGTTTTCATTATGTGGTGTGGCTGCCATTTATTTTATTATTATTATTTGATAACTGGAGTGTTAGGTCAATTTATACACACCTCAACTAATCTTTAATATTTATTAACATCCTACAAATCCACAAGATCATGTAAGTCACAATGTAGTAGATGACCCTAAAGTTTGAACCAAAAAATTCAAGCAAGGGAGTCAGCTTTCTTAACTGCCGGACCAACTTCTTAGGGTTAAGTACTTAAGTTGCCATTCATTTACCTTTGAACTTGCTTCATGCTGAAAGCATGTTTAACAAATCTCCTGAGAAAATCCCATAAATCTCCCGCAAGTCCAGCAAGTTGCTCCCCAATGGCTGCTTAGCCGAAGGATTCGCCGGAGTCTTTTCAAATGACCCACCCGTAATCATGCCTGACCACCTCTAATAACAAGGCGCTAGCTGTTTGTTAAAATTATCGTGGTCAAAGGTCAACACTGGCTTTGACCGCGTTTCTGCCAACGTGTTTCCGATGACCAAACGATAGCCAGGGCTGCATATGCCCTGCTTCTTGAAGTTGTGTTTGATACGATTTGGGATCCATGTGAACGTGTGAAACAAATTTTACAAGAGATAAAACAAGAATGAAGAAAAGTGTAAGAAGAAGAAGCTGGCGCATTGTGGAGCGAGAACTGTGAGATAATGGTGAGTAGTAGTAGGATGATCAAAGAATTTTGAAGTCTGTAACTTTGATGACTTGGAGTCCATTAATCAATAATTTTTAAACATATGGGTTGTGTTACAACATCTACTGTCATTGGATTCATTTTCCAAGATTGATTAAGCATTGAGATAAAGAGATGTTTTTACAGAGTCTGACTCATGATTTTGGAGTAAGATTTTCATTTATTTAATTTTCCTCATTATTCACCATTAAACAGAGGGATGGATATGCCAATTAGATATACATTAACATAACTGAAAACTTTACAGGCATATAAAATCATAAAACTCCACCCCGTCTCTCCCCCCTAAAGAGGAGGTAAAAAGCTGACTAATTAAAACTTAAACCTACTTTTATATTGCTAGCTAGATGAACACCATGGCCTACAATGCTCATGAAGCCCAATCAATCAGTTCCTATTTCCCACTATCAACTTCTGTTGGTTCAATATCCAAAACCAAGCCTCTCGGGAAATCCACAAAAGGATAGGCAACTGGAAAATCATCAGCTTTTATTTTCCACCTGCAGGTTCAAGGACACGCACAAAACAAATTAATATTTATATTTTCAATAAAATGAAGTGGTTAAGGATGCATGAATATTAAAATAGTATTGAAGTATTGTCAGCAGTAATTATGCAGGTTCCTAAGTGGGATGCAGTTGGTAACCAGAATATATATTTAAAAATGTGTGATTTGAGATCTGTAATAATCCATGCATGTCATAATTAAATGGGGGCTAGCTTGTTGCTGACATTTTACCTATAATTCAGGACAAGATGATGAAGGAAAAATGAGATTTCTACTTTAGCCAGTTCTGCTCCTGGGCAGAGTCGTGGTCCTCCACCAAATGGCATCACCTTTTTGGCCATTGCTTTATGATCCTGTCATTAACATGTATAAAAACGATGGAACATAGTAGCTAGATAAAACAAAGAAATTATAGTTTATGTTATATGCTTATCGAGTATTTCCTGGAGCTATATATAATCACAAACAGTTCAAGTTATAGAGATAGCAAAGAATTAAGGAAACTAGAGTTGTTGAAGTAGCGGAGGCTATACGTACAGTCCATCTCCAAGGATTGAACTCCGAAGGATTTTCATGAAGAGTGGGGTCAAAGTGTACCGCGGTAAAGAGGGGAAGCACCTTCCATCCTGAGGGAATGAAATAATCTGCAATAATTGAACCATATCGTTACAATGTTAGAAGATATTTACGTAGCAAACTAGATAAACTAGACTTAATGAAACAACAAATATTAATTAATGTCAAAAACCTTTGAATACAACATCTCGAATGGCTTTGCGGTGGACCAATTTGACTACATTTCCGCATCTCATAGCTTCATGTATAACCTATATGCAAACGTAGCCAGCTTTTGTCATTTTACTCGAGCAAGCATGTGAAAATTTTATGCAGAAAAATATTTACATTATAGGTGAAGTCCATTTTCTGGTAATCTTCCCAGTTCAAGGGTTCTCCATCAGCTTCTTTCCTCTGCCTTATTGCCTGGTGTTCTTCCTGTATCAGAATCCAAAGATAAACCCTTAAGCGTATGTATGCAATATCCATGTACAGGTGGAGTAAGAAAAGAAACAGAGAAAGAAAGATCACCTTTAATCGTTCAAAAACATCGGGTGCATGCCCAAGAAAGTAAACAATTAAAGCTATAAGTGTAGCAGTTGTCTCATAGCCTCCAAGCAAGAGGTCCAAAACTACGCTCACTGTCTCTTCATAGCTTAGGCTCCGTTTCGCAAGAATCACATCCAAGAAGTCTCCTTCCCTATGCCTCGAAATATCTTGTTCCCTTTCTCTTATAATCTCTCTCACAGTCAAAGAGAGTCTCTCTCTAGCCTGAGCACAAGCCATTAACGTTATCATATAAAACGGAGACATTCAACACATCAGCTTATATATATATATATATATATATATATTTGTATGCAACAATTTGTTTACCTTCACAGCTCTGGCATAAGCTGTCCCGGGGATATATATTGGCAAAGACACGAAACCTTTCATGTAGGTTTCAAAATCTTCAAGTATTTTGAAGGCTAGTGGTTCTTCTGGGTCAATACTCAAAAGATGCTTCACCATAAGATTGAGCGTAAACTGTGTTTATACATATCAGAAAATTAATGTACTTAACATTAGTTTATCGGTTTTGCTTTTGTTATTCACATATATAAATGATTATTGAAGTTAATATTATTTCTTCCTTATACCTTTTTAGCTTCCTTACAGAAGGCAATTTCTTTACGATCTTTCCATGAGTCCATCATTGAGACTGTCAGCTTCTCTACTAAAAGAAAGAAGAGTGGAGCTGACTTGGAGGCAGTGATGAAGCTGACAGCAACATTTCTAAGCTTCTTGTGAAGTTCACCGGACGCAGTGATCAAAGACAACTTTCCAACAATGTCAAGCACGGGCTTGGGGTAGTTGGCTTGAAACAGCTTCTCCTCATTCTGAAGTATAAACAAGTTGAGCTCCGGGTCACAGGAAACTATCGCTGGGGAACCAAACAGATGCGACTTGAAAACTTTTCCATACCTGCAATACAAAATCTCAATTCTTGTTACATATTTGATGAAATCAAGCACATAACTCATCAATGACGAAGTTGTTTAGTGACATTACAATTACCTGGAGCAATGTTTCTGAATGAAGCTCCCCATGGAATTCGATCTATGAGGCCTGAGGAAGGCAAGAGTCTCTCCACAGAGGGGCCATCCCATGCTCCCAGGAGGCAAGTTTTTGGATTCTTGTTTTGCAAACAAAAGTGGGATTACAAGAAGAGACATGCATAGTGCCAAGAAGAGAAATAAAATGACCAAGACTAGATCTTCCATTGTACTAATTAACAAAAGCCAGAGGGTTTTGATGTCACCACTCTAGTGATATATCTCTGGCTACTTGGGTTTGTACCTT
Source organism: Pistacia vera (assembly GCF_008641045.1). Taxonomy (NCBI): domain Eukaryota; kingdom Viridiplantae; phylum Streptophyta; class Magnoliopsida; order Sapindales; family Anacardiaceae; genus Pistacia; species Pistacia vera. The sequence goes on along the minus strand of NW_022196713.1, from coordinate 766,633 downwards.
TTGCTTCAATGTGTGTGTATTTATATATGTTTAAACCAAATCTAAATCTAAATTATGTGTTTTGTTAGAGATTCTGCTTTAATTACAACTTTCTAAAAGGGACAGATTTACAGAACAAGACAAACCTACAGGTTTTGTGTTTTAACTTTTAAACAAAAAGGTCAATTTTTATTAGGAAACTTTGACTGCTTTGCCTTGATGAAACAAAAATAATGTACTTAAAATGTCTGTATTATTAATTATTGTGTAAGGTTAAGAATATCTAGAACTGTCAAATTTTAATTAGTAACACTGCATCGAATTCCTTGGATGTAAATTGACCAATATAACATTGCCAATCTTGTAACTTGAGGCCAAGGAGTAAAATTTTGATTGGTAAAACTAAACTTTTAAATTATTGATAACAAAATAAAATTTAGTCCAAATTAAACAAAAAAAAAAAAAAAAAACTAAAATCAACCGGTGCCACATTATTCATACCAACTCTAATAAATTTATATCACGTCTGGATTTTTAGTAGAATTATGTCAGTAATACCACCGTTGTATTATAGAATTAAATTAATACTAGATAACCTTTTAAGTACATTGGTGTTATTAAAGTACCTATCAAATAAACAAGATGGGTTTTCTTGATCTAGCCAAAAAGGAAAAGATATATTAATTTATCAAGATCTTTTGAGGATTACATTGACTCCAATTCGAAAGAAAGAATGGTACCTACATATACAAAAGTGTTTACGGACATACACATCATGATTCATGAACAAATTTTAAAATAAATTTTGTATGGATTAGAATCGAGTCTTGTTACTATCTAGAAAGGAATCGCCATCATTAAATGTCTTGAATGATCAAAAAGGAAAAACAGTAAGGCAAAGGGGAGACTCACCTAACATTTGCCTACACCAAAAAGTCTAACAAATTTGCTTTTCAACGTCAAACATTCTTCAAGTTTACTCTTCCAAACACAGGAAAAGAAGGTTCTACGATCTTGTTTATTCATTTAATAATGAGAGTAATACTAGGTCCACAACTTAATCTCACAACCTTTTCTAATAACCCCCATCATTAATCAGCTCGCAAAATGGATCATACCTGCTTGTATGGGTCTCATCTGCATATTTACAAGCTCACCAATGACGAACTGTCACGTCAGAAGTTGTAAGAAAAAGTTATGAGATTGAGTTATGCATCAATGAACTTATTCTATTCTTGAATTCATATACCTTTTTCACCTACAAATACAATAAAATGAATGTGGCCCTTTGATGTCTCAAAGCGTTCCCATCTTACGTGCGCCCGTTTTAATCCCTAGACGAAGTGCCTGAGGCTGAACAATGTTATATTGCTTGAAAACAAATATAAAATGGAAGATGGGTTCCCTAAAAGGAGAGCAAAGAGGCAACATACATGGTGAAAATTCAAACCCTGCTTTTTGAAATCAATACAGAATACATGTTTTTTCAAATTAAATTTAAACTTTGATCAAGTTTTTTTTCTGCTTTTAGCGGGTTTGATGTCGATGTTTGTAATAGAAACCCGACCAAAATTTGTGAGCATGCATCATCACAAACAAACACACATTTTTGATTAAGGCTTTTTGGGTTTTCTCTTGTCTCTTCTTATTGATTGCATGATGCACGTGCAATGGGATTTTGACCCTTTAACCATAAATTGGTTGGCATCTTACTGAGAATATCTCTCAACAAGCTGGACATCATTCATTTTGTAATCATGCCTTTAACCCTGTGCCCAGATTCATTTTTTTTCACCTTCAGTGTGGATTTGAATCCCAAATTTACAGTGGGAGTTTATAAGTCTTGAATCCTCTGAACGAGTGTATTTTGAACAGATTTAAGTGGAGGTGTGATCTGTTAGTGCATAGTGAATAAATGAATTTGGACTTGATGAATCATGATATTGCCTGTATGTATATATTATCTGTTTCTCTTTCTCTTTCAAAGAAAAGGTGAAAGAGACACCACCACCCCCACCTCCGGCGGGGCGGGTGGGGAAGTGTAATCATTCAAGACATTCCGTCTTTTTTTTTTCTTTTAAAAAGAGAAGCTCTCTTGATGTGTTTTCATATAAGACCCTGATTGCACGTATGGGCAGACACAAATCATGACTGTTCTTGTCTTCTTTTTGCTTTGGGCCTTTTGTTGAAGTTGAGTTTACATTTGTCTTCTTTAAAAGAAAGACTAATCTAGTGTCTCCTTTTGCTTACAATAAGAGATCTAAAATACATGGATTGAGGTTGTTTTCTCCAGCAGGAATGGGAAAAACTGTGAGCTCCAAAGTAAACTTAACTGCAGCCAACAACAAGGGTTATGTTGGGCCTCCACTACATTTAGCCCATTTTTAGCAATTGTGGGTCACAATTTGTGGCCCAGTTATATTAACAAATTGTGGTCCTAAATTCTAAATGAGCAGCCAGAAACCTAACATGACTACCCTCAGCCACTAACACGTTATCTCTTAAGTTCTAGTACATTATTATGAACTACTCTTAAGAATTGGAGACTGAACTTATTTCTGTTGAACACCAAATCACAACATAAGCATATATTTTAATATATTATACGAATTTTAATAAGCATTAAACTGTCATCAACGCTTGGGAACCTCATAGCTCTTAGCCCACAAGAGGAAAATTGTCTTTGTACCTTATCTTTTTGATGGTCCATTTGGTGACTCCACCAATCTAAACCATATGATCACCATTCCTCACAGCTGCCACAAGTCATGGCCACCATCTTTTCCAAGTACCAGCTCAAAATCCTGCGCTTCTCTTCTATTCACAGCCCAAAACTATCGACCAAAAATTGCAAACACTTTAAATGAGAACAATGAAACAAAACAATCATCAGCAGGCAGAATCAAACGACAGGTTTTAACCAAAGACGGTAGAACCAAACTCGACGCCTTCTCGGATAGAGAATTCTATGCATATCCTCGGTTTGTGACCCATGTGGATGATGGTTTCATTACCACATTGACCAATCTTTACAGGCAACGTTTGAGGCCTGGTTCGGAGGTTCTTGACCTCATGAGCTCATGGGTCAGCCATCTACCTAAAGAAGTCATGTACAAAAGAGTAGTTGGACATGGACTCAACGCACAAGAGCTGGCAAAGAATCCTCGGCTGGACTATTTTTTTGTGAAGGATCTTAATCAGAATCAAGAACTTGAGTTCCAGGATGGCAGTTTTGATGCAGTGTTGTGCACTGTCAGTGTGCAGTATCTTCAACAGCCCGAGAAGGTAAGAATTGGGGTTCAGTTACAGAGAACTAAATCTTGAATTGCATAATTTGACAAATATAAATACAAATTACAGGTGTTTTCAGAAGTGTTTCGGGTGCTAAAACCAGGAGGAATATTCATTTTGAGCTTTAGCAATAGAATGTTTTATGAGAAAGCCATCAGTGCGTGGAGAGAAGGGACTGCATACAGTCGGGTACAATTGGTTGTGCAGTATTTCCAATGTGTTGAGGGATTTACACAACCAGAAATTGTTCGAAAATTACCAGAGGCTGCTGGTGCTGCTCAAGAGGAACAATCGCCATTCAAATGGTTTATGAGGCTGATGGGATTATTGTCTGGCTCAGATCCTTTCTATGCAGTCATCGCTTACAAGAACTTTAAGCCTGTATAAGAATGAAATAAGTATTACTATGATTATAACAATATTGTACGTAGTATATTGCTTTTGCCTTACCAAATTGGATTTGTTGTTTTTTTCTTGATTCCTTTGTGGATTACTTCTGTTATCTGTCTCCAAGTTAAAAAGGGAAAACCAAAAACTCATTAGTATCTTAAATTAATATTTTACAAAAAGTACTCTATATTCCATTCTTGATTCTCTTTAAAAACACTTTTTAAGAGATAGGTTTATTTGTCAAATCACTGTTAGATAGTCAATAGTCAATCTTTTAAGTGTATTATTTAAAAAGTTTTGAATTCGATTTACCTCCGTCCTTAAGAAGGATGGTCAATTCAATGAAGGTTTGCGTGATCGTTATCTTCAAAACCTCAAAAAATTAATTAAGATGTACACAAACTAATCTAGATACCTGATCATCAATATATATTTGCCTTAAATTTTCATTTGCTAAAACGAATGGATTGATTCATGATGGCTCAAGACCAATAAAGATCTAACGAACAACATAATCACATAATCAAAAAATATTTTCCGGCGATGAATGAGTTAATTGAGAAGATTAAAAAGAAGGGAAATTTGGTTTATAAATTTAAAAAAAAAAAAAAGTTGTAATTCAATAAAAAACGACATCGCTTATAAACAACTTGTTACTTGACTTCTACACCTACTTAATACCCTTATCGGTTTTATCACTTCTCGATTAGTCTCTCTCTCTCTCTCTCTCACAGTCTGAAGAAACAAGAGAGAAGACCATGTCTTGTTCTTCAGCCACTCCGCTTTCAAAGCATTTGCCAATGGCTAAAACCTATTTGACTTCTTTACCAATAACCCTTTTCACTAAAACCCATAACCCATTTCTCTCACTTTCCTTTAAAAAACCCATAAACCTCTCTTTGTCAGCTGCTTTTCCTTCATGGGTCTCTCTCCAAAACCCCAACAAGTTCTCTTCTTTACACATAATCCCACTCGTGGCTCAGACCTCAGATTGGGCCCAACAAGAAGAAGAAGAGGAAGAGAATTTGAGTTGGGATAATCAAGAAATTGAGGGTTCTGTTGATGGTGAAGAGAGTTTTGGTGGTGGGAGTGAAGAAGAGGAGTATAGAGAGCCGCCCGAAGAGGCTAAGTTATTTGTGGGTAATTTACCTTATGATGTTGATAGTGAAAGTCTGGCTCAGCTTTTTAACCAGGCTGGTGTTGTTGAGATTTCTGAGGTACACAGTCTGTCTTTTTTTTTTTTCTTTTTTTTTTCTTTTTTTTTTAATTGTAGGAAGGGATTTTTATTTTTTATTTTTTAAGGGTTTGACTGTTGTTTTATGGTGCTTTTGTTGAAGGTTATTTATAATAGGGATACTGATCAGAGCAGAGGATTTGGTTTTGTGACAATGAGTACTGTTGAGGAAGCTGAGAAAGCTGTGGAGATGTTTCACCGTTATGTGAGTTTCTTCTTCTCCTTTCCCTTTTGGATTAATACATTTATGAATTCTGTTTATAGCAATATGTAATGTTAAAAGTCCGAATGGGTTGTATTTTCATGTCTCTAGTTCCAATTGTGCAAAGTTCCAGTCGGCAAACAATCTTGATTCATTCATCTTTATGTCAAAGTTTCAGTTGGAATGTTCCCTGAGTGTTAAAGAGTGTCAGTTCTAGATCCTTTGCACCTAATAACCTCTATTGGACTATTGTTTTGCTCATATTTTACTGAGGCTTTTTTAGTTTATATTTACTGAGGCCTCAAAATTCTGAGGGCGGTTCAGTTAGATTGCAATTCTGGGAGAGTTTGGGCTAGGCAAATTTACACAGAACACAAATGATCCCGTCTCATTCTAATAGCACACCAATATTAGTCTAGATATTATTTCCCTTCAGGACTAGAACAACTTGCCATGAAAGCTAGTTGTTAATAAATAGATAAAACAGTTATATATAGGAGAATTCTCGATTTGAACCTGAATAAACTCAAGCTTTTATACAAAATAATTATTAGACGTTAATGACAGGTAGTCAGATAATCTGCATATATAGTTTAATCAATAATTCTCAGTGCAGGTTATGTTTTCAATAATACCACTAGGTTTGAAAGGAAACTCTTGTAGTCTCCTCCTAAATTGGGCTGGCTAATAGACATGAAATTCTCTCTCTTAATGCATACGAGGGACAGGGCATGTCTAATCAATTATTGCATTAGTCTCTCAACTATTTGTACCAATATCATTCAGACACTCAGGATTTTGCTATTGCTTTGGTTTTCTTGAACAGGATTTAAATGGAAGACTTTTAACTGTAAACAAGGCTGCTGCTAGAGGGTCGCAGCCGCCAAGACCTCGAGTTTATGAAACTGCTAACAGAATCTATGTTGGTAATCTGCCATGGCAAGTAGATGATGATCGTTTGGAGCAAGTCTTCAGTGAATATGGAAAGGTGGTGAATGCCAGGGTAGTTTCTGATCGGGAAACAGGACGTTCACGTGGGTTTGGCTTTGTTACAATGTCTAGTGAGACGGAAGTGAATGATGCCATTGCTGCGCTTGATGGACAGGTAAGATTCCTGCCCTGTTTCATATAGACATTGAATCTTTTATTTCCTTCTTTATGTGGATCAGCTAGTCTCACTGCAATGATCATACAAAATCATTGTTGGTTATCTTGTTAATATCATTTTGGGAGGTCATTTTGAAGGGTGGAGGTTATATTCAGATTGTGAATACCATTTCAGACAAGGTGGTAGATAGAATTTTATATACATGAGCTCATTGTAGTTGAATGTTCTCATAACCGCTTTTTCCTTTAATTTAACCTCTCCTCTGGAACACATCAACTCATTGTGGTTAAAATTTAGCTCCTAACTGTGTTTGTATAGGATCTAAATTCTTGATTTTCGATGACTGACAATTGGCATGAAATTTGTTCTGCAGAGTTTGGACGGCAGGGCAATTAGAGTGAATGTTGCCGAAGAACGACGAAGGGGCTCTTTTTAGATCTGCGAGGAGATAACTCTTAAATGAGTCCATTTGTAACTCTTCGCCTCGACATATTCCTTTCGAAAAGGAGATTGTAGCTTTTCTATATCTGTTTTAGTTCTTTCTTTTTTTTTTCTTTTTTTTTTTTTTTTTTTTTCCATACTAGTGAAGAGTTTTGAAGTAGATTTGAAAATTTTTCATGTTCCAAGTTTTCTTCCCTTTATTCCCCTGTTGAATAATAACGAAACACCATTGGAATTACACATAACTGCAAGTGCAATTATCATTTTCTTTTTTCTCTTATTGATAGACCACCCATTAGCTAGATCTATAAATGGAAAGGCAAGAATAGGCGTAAAGGGCAGTGAGTGTGAAGAGGCAATGAGTGTGGAGACTCTGAGGGAGTCTGTTATAAGAGTATAAACGTGGCTGATATTTAGAGGAGATATAGTCAAGAGAGAGAGTAGGACGTGATTATCAAGTAAATTCTTCATAGGTCATTAAGAGAGCCTCCCCAGCTCCTCGAACTGTTGAGAATCTATCAGTTGAGTTCAATTGTTATTTCAATCCTTTATTAATACTATTTCAGTTATATCAGAGTGTGTATTTTGTTTGCTGTTGCTCTTGTGTGTATTGTGGTTGGTGTTTGGATTTATTTCACACGATGCTGTTGAAGGAGTTGCGTGAAGAAATATTAATGGGTGTCTTTGTCAATCAGCTTAAAGAGGAGATTAGAGTTGAGTAGAGGTTGTTAAGGCCCAATTCACTTCAAGAGGTTATTGAGCAGGCTTATAGGGTGGAGGAAAAAAATTGGGCTCTTGAAAAATGTTGGCCCAAGTTCTTTAAGGCCCAAGGGATAAGAGAGCCCTATTCTAGAGTATCCAGCAGCCCATATCTAACCTGGCTTGTTTGGTGGCCCAACTCATCAAAAAACCCAAAAACCTTCCACTTTACGACGACATGACCACCAGATAGGAGAGAGAGAACGTCAGAGACAGGGGCTTCAAGCTTTAGAGGAGAGAATTTTCGACATCTTTCGGAGGTTGATATCCAGTATAAGAGGGAAAGGGGACTTTGTTTTCGATGTGATGAAAAGTTTGACCCAAATCATCACTATAAGAGCAAGTTATTATAGATTATGTTGGCATGGGAAGATGATGACTTTGAGAAAGTTGAACCCACTCTTGACGACAATGAGATACCCAACTTGGAAGGTAATGCTTTGGCTCTATCTATGAATTCTATTGTGGGTATAATTCTGACAAAACCTTGAAGGTTAGAGGGCAAATTGGGGACACTGATGTGGTGGTGCTGGTTGACAGTGGGGTATCCCATAATTTTATTTCCTATGAGTTGGTGCATAGGTTGGGAATTTTGGTTGAAAAAGGGAAGTTGTTTGGAGTTATGGTGGGCAGTGGAATCACGATGAAGGGTGACGGGGTGTGTAAAAGGGTTCATTTGGAGGTATAAGAGGGTTAGAATTGTGCAGGATTTTTTCCCTTTTGAGTTAGGAGGTGCTAATGTTGTATTGGGTGTTACGTGGCTGGGTTCATTAGGCGATTTGTGTGCCAATTGGAAGAATTTGACAATGAAATTTGAGGTGGATGGTGCTAGAGTTAGCTTACAGAGAGATCCCTCTTTGGTGAAGACGGTGGTTTCCCTTAAATCCATGTTACGGTCAATTAGTAAAACAAGGGGAGGATACTTGGCGGAATGTTGTTTGATTGAGGGTAGGATAGTACCAAAAGAAGAGCATGTCGATCCTAGAGTTGTAGCAGTTTTGGATCAGTATACACACCTATTCAATTAGCCATCCAAACTACCCCCACAACGTCCTCAAGACCATGCCATAACCCTTAAAGAGGGAGCCCAACCCCCCAACATTAGACCTTATAGGTGCCCCTATTTCTAGAAAAAATGAAATTGAAAAGTTGATGGAAGAGATGTTAGCAACAAGAATTATCCAACCTAGTACTAGCCCATTCGCCAGCCCGGTATTGTTAGTCAAGAAAAAAGACGGAAGTTAAAGGTTTTGTGTAAACTATAGGGCTCCCAACGAAATAACCATCCTCGACAAATTCCCTATTCCTACCATCAAAGAGTTGTTGGACGAATTAGCGGGAACAACAATATTCTCTAAGTTGGATCCTAGGTCGAGGTACCACCAAATTAGAGTCAAGGAGGACGACATTCCCAAAACAACATTTTGAATGCATGAGGGACACTATGAGTTCCTCGACATCCCTTTTGGCTTGACCAATGCCCCCTCCACATTTCAGTCACTGATGAACACCATCTTTAAGCCAATCATGCGGAAGTTTGTGTTGGTTTTTTTTTTAATGATATTCTCATCTACAGCTTGGATTTGGAGTCCCATTTAACACACCTCCGACAAGCCCTTCGCATATTGGAAGAGAATAACTTGGTAGTAAATAAGAAGAAATGTTTATTTGGGCAGTAGAAACTAGAGTACTTGGGTCATTTGATTTCAACTAAAGGTGTAGAGGCCGACCCCCGGAAAATTGCAGCTATGGTTTCTTGGCCAATTCCAACAAGTGTGAAGAGTTTACGTGGATTTTTAGGGCTAACGGGGTACTACCGTAGGTTCGTTAAAAGGTATGGGAGTATAGTTCAACCACTCACTATGTTGCTCAAGAAAGACTCTTTTAATTGGAGTGGGGAGGCATAATAGGCCTTTGAAAATCTTAAGGAGGCTATGACCTCTGTCTCGGTTTTGGCAGCCCCTAATTTTGAGATTCCTTTTGAGGTGCAAACAAATGCGTCAGGCCAAGGCATGGGGGTAGTCTTAGTCCAACAATCCCATCTCATTCCTTGCTTGAGTAAGGCATTTTCACCCTAAGCTAAATAGATATCAGTCTATGAGAGAAAGTTAATGGTCGTCATCTTTGCGGTGCACAAATGAAGTCCTTACTTGTTTGGTTGGAAGTTCATTATCAAAATTGATCAAAGAAGTCTCCAATTCCTCAAGGATCAACAGATTAGGACTCCGGAGCAACAAAAATGGTTGTCCAAGCTGATGGGTTTTACGTTTGACATCCATTATTGGCTGGGAACCACCAATAAGGTAGCTGACGCCTTATCCAAAAGAGAGGAGGGACCAAAACTGAATTCTCTATCAGTGATCCAGTTTGTAGAATATGAGGACTTGGCAAATGAAGCTCAACAAGATCCCAAGCTTCAACACCTTATTCAGGACCTGATTATGGATCCAAACAGCTGACCCCATTACAAGCTCCGCCCTAATTGTTTATTATACAAGGGCAGTTTTGCCTAAGGGCTCACAGTTTATTCCTAAGTTATTGACTGAATTTCATTCAAGTCTAGCAAGGGGTCATTCTGGATTCTTTTTTACGTACAAAAGGGTGGCAAACGTGGCTTATTGGGTAGGCATTAAGCATAATATTCATAATTTTGTGAAAACTAATTCCATATGTCAAGTTAAGAAGCATTCAACTCTGAGACCTACGGGGCTGCTTCAGCCTCTACCCATTCCGTCTCAAGTATTCGATGATTTGACGATGGACTTCATTGGCGGCCTTTCCAGGGCCAAGGGGTTCGATAACATTTTGGTGGTAGTAGATAAACTGACCAATTACAGCCATTTTCTTCTCATATCCCACCCTTACAATGTCAAAGAGGTGACCTTGGTTTTTATGAAGGAGATTGTGAAATTTCATGGCTTTCCAAAGTCCATAATTTCTGACAGAGACAGACTTTTTATGAGCCAATTTTGGCAGAAAATCTTCAGAGTTTTCAGGATAGCTTTGAAATTCCGTTCCGCTTACCATCCCCAAACGGATGGCCAATCCGAAGTGGTGAATAGATGCTTAGAGGCATATCTACGTTGTTTCTGCAGTTCACTGCCCCATCACTGGCCAAATTGGTTGTCTTGGGCTGAATTTTGGTACAACACTACATATCATTGTTCAACCAAGATGACTCCCTTCAAAGCTCTATACACTCGTAACTAGGGGTGTTCGGTTCCGGATACCCTGTATTTTTTGAAGGAACCGGAACCGGAACCGACGGTTCCTTGAAATTTGGAACCAGAACCGGAACCGATGGTTTCAGTTCCTAGGTACCAAGAACCAGAACCTGTAACAATGGTTTTGATTCCGGTTCTGGGTACCCTGTAAAATTACATGACCCCTCAAAAGTTTTTAAAATGAAAAAAAAAAAACCCTTAAAAACTTACAAATACCCCCCCACCTGACACTTGTTAACAAAATTAAAATTACAAATTATAAATTCAAAATTACAAACTCCATTACTTTGTAAAGGTAGATTCTCAAAAGTCAAACCAACTTACTTTAAATGTTATGAAATATAAATATAAATGTATTCATATTACTTTTTCTACAAAAGCTTTTATTAACCCCCCTAATCTTTAATTTTATTTTATATTACTCTCAGTTCCATGTTCTTGGTTCCGGTTCCTAACTATAGGAACCGAAACCGAAATCAGAACCGCATAATAACGATTACAAAAATTTGGAACCGAAACCTACCCGTTGACGGTCGGTTCTGGGTCATTGTCAAGTGGGACCAGACAGCTAGGCGAATTAGCACATTCTTTTAGCTCGGACAAAGTCTTTCTTCTTTGCTTTGATTAGTGATATGGTTCAGTAGAGGAAAGGAAGAGGAATGTCAGTAAAGAAATATCTTCCCGTAACCATAGGAATATAGCTCCATATAGGAGCTTCTTGAAAGAAGTTGTTCCAAAGACTTTAATCAGATGAAAGTGTTAATTCCCCCTTCTTCTCAGAAGAGAAGAAGAGAATGAGAATGGATCGATGGATGACCATTTGTTCTTAAGAATTCGGAACCCAATCATATCGAAGGGGAAGCAAAGCAGCAGGCAGGCAAGGCAAGGGAAGAGATATGGATTGCACCGAAAGTAATGCCCTTCGGAGTGCATTGCTTGGGCTAAGTCAAAGTTGCGGATCTCTTTTTCTCTCCTCCTTGGGAAAGACACTCCCACATCATCTGCTGTCTCGCAAAGAACCAACCCGACTGACCTAGTGGATAAATCAGGAATACAGAAAGAAAAACAGCAATTGGACCAGAGAATGCTATTGCATTATAAGGCCACAATTGAACAGATCGAGCAAGTTCAAATTGATGCTTACTGGCGTAAACCGGCGCAAACAAACGAACGGACCCTTACTTCTGCAAGGTCGGACAGATTCCGACTTTAGTAAGGTACGCTAAAGTGAGTAAAGAACAGATCTGACTTTATGGTAGGTTCAGTAAGAGCAGAGGAGATCAGATACACGGACTAGAAAGAGAGAGAGTTTCGAATCCAACAACGAGCGAGACTGCCAGCCCTGAAGAAAACATTAGAGCTCGAGGAACCGACTTGAACCGAGGAGAATGCGCACAAACTACATAAAAAGCGTTAGTCAGAAGCTAAAGTGAGTTCCATCCTTCTTTACTCACTTTATGGTTGGTTCCAGTTTCAACCGGTTCTTTTGAACACCCCTAGTCATAACCCATTGATCCTTTTTAAGTTCATCGATTGCCCCTCTCCAATGGAGGATGTGAACCACCTGATTCTTGAATGCAATGCCATCATCCAAAAACTCAAACACAACATGGAAATTGCACAAGTCCATATGAAAGAACATGCAGACCACCACCGACAAGATATCCAATTTTCTCCAGGTGATCATGTTTACCTTAAGCTTCAGCGCTACAAATTTAAGTCCCTAGCCAAGAAATTGAATGAAAAACTTAGTCCAAGGTTTTATGGGCCTTTTCGGGTGTTAGAAAAAATCGGGGCCTACAAGCTGGAACTACCCCCCACTGCCCGTATTCATCCTGTCTTTCATGTTTCACAACTGAAGCACAACCTGCATAGTTCAGTACCCATTCAACCTTTGCCCTCTTTTCTCACGAAAGACCTAGAACTCCAGGTTCAACCAACCAAGGTCCTAGCTATGCAAACCCTTTTTTATGGATCCAATGAGGTCCTCATCCATTGGCAAGATGAGGTCATCAACACCCAATTTCCTCACTTCCACCTTGAGGACATTAAGAGAAGCTCCCCAACTCCTCGAATTGCTAGAAATCTATCTGTTGAGTGTTTTGTTTGTTCAATTGTTATTTCAATCATTTATTAATACTATTTCAGTTCTATCATAGTGTGTATTTTGTTTGCTATTGCTCTTGTGTGTATTGCGGTTGATGTTTGGATTTATTTTACAGGAGGTTCCATCACTTATCAAAATCTATGTTTGCTTGATCCTTGCAAAAGGAACGAGTAAAAAGGCAAGATAAAGATAGAGACTTCAGTTCATAACCATTCACTGTGACTAAGGGGGTGTTTGTCTAAGCTTATAAGCTGGTCAAACTAGCTTATAAGCTCTAAAATTAAGCTGACATGTTTGTTTATAACATTTTTTAGCTTATAAGTTGAGNAGAGGGCAACTCATACTGTAAAACTTACCACTTCAACTATAAACTATATGTATAGCCCTTAGAACTATAAAGAAAAGCATTCTTCGAAATTCGTCTGGAAATAACTACAATCGAATGGAAGCACGACTAACACTGGAAACGAAGACTGGCTTTTCGAAGATGCCTAAGACTTCTGTAAAGGCTTGATAGTGAGAGACTCTTTATAGGGACTCAAAACGAATTGAATCCCGATGCTTGCTTAAAAGCGGATGGCTATTGCTAGATCTGTAGTGGAATGAAAAGGGCTTGCTGAAAGAAAGTCAAGTACCTTGAGAGGATCCCCAACTGGAAATGAAATAGGAGAATGGGTGAGACAGGCTGGAACAGAACTCCCAGCGAAGAAGCTTACAGGTCGAAGAACTGCCAATAGCATTCCTTCCGCGGACGTAATCTACTGGGTTATATTTATATACTCTATGTTTAAAGTACCCTTGTAGCATTCCTTGCCAGGGGGAAAGGCCCTATTCATTACACATATGAAAGCCCTAGAAAATAAGGCGCCAGAGATCTCGAGGGGAAGAAATTGAGTTAGACTTAATAAAAAGAAAGAGTTACTGCTTCTGGCTTAGACCCTTACGCACTTACACACTTGGAGAAAAGGGCTAAACAAGAGAACGCGATGGAAAGGAACTAGCTAAAAGATAAGCTCGCCTGGAAACGGGCCACCAAAAAAGGGTAACTGGCAATGGTTCGCAGGTAGCAGGACTTCTTTTTAGGATTGTATGGAAGCACTTACCAATGAAACTGGCTGGCTTTCAAATTCCTGCTTTCAATTGAAATACTCCTCCGGGCGCAGCGGGAGACAACTAAAAAGATCGGTGAGGGACTCGCCTGGGGCGATCTACTCCAACTGGATGGCCAATGGCTGGAAATGGGTCCAGAACGAAACGAAGGCAGACCTAAGATGATAGGATCCAAAGGCCAAATGGGATTACCATGCTGGGTCAGTTTGGCACTCCCCAGATAACTTCACCGCACTAAAGAAAGGGGGCTAGTGCTAGTGGTTTATGGGAATCCTTGGGACCAACTCCTCCCGAGGCCCCATATAAAAGACTTAGTTAGGCATTTCCGGATAAGAAAGAACCGGGTAGACGTGCTCTCCAAAAGGATCCCTTTCCATAATAAAGGTGGCTTCCCCAAGAAAGGATGGTGTTTCCTTCTATGCCTAGGTTGGTTTCCGGTTTTTTGTCTTCCACTAATAGCTCAATCATGTCTCAAAGGTAGCGCACTAAAAAATGGTATTTTTTCATCCACCTATGGGGTGCCCTATTAAAGTTAAAGGAAACCAGAATAAAGTTCCGGGTTTATTAACTAACACCAAACCAAGGTTGACTTAATAGAAAGGTAGATAGAAGAAGTTTCAACCCGGAAACCCTAACTAAAAGCTGATTCTCAAGTTTAGGTTATGATCGGCGTTTCCAAAGCTAAGTTACCGCACAAAACAACATTTCATGTCAGGGCGGAAAGATTGCTGTGCTGATTAGGCCTGATCTAAGGCTTATTATTTATATACGTCAATCGAGTGTAAAGGTTTTACAACGATTGCATATGCTAAAAGGAAAAATGATATAACACCAGCCTAAGAAGGTAGACTTGTTCACGGTACATTTATAGATAAAGGTTTCTAGGCCGGAACCCTATATAGAGATAGAGATTGGCTCCCTTTCATGGTTGGGAAATCTGAACCTATTAGTAAGCCCAGTCCCCGAAACAGGGCATTTTTTCTAGCTACACTTGCCTCTCACTGGCTGGTCAAACTGTTGGACGAGCTGGACGCCTTAAAGCCATTCCTATCTTAGACTTTTGGGCATCACTTTCGGGGATGCAGAATGTTATTTAGTCCTGCCCAATTCCTATCAGTACCATATGGGGAAAGCGCCAATCTTTCTTTATTTACTTACACAAGGATGATCCCACTCTTTAGTAAATGTATCTAGGCCTATAAACTTCCTTAATAAGGTACCCTTTTCAATAGGAGCCTAGGTCAGTGAATAGTTCATTGTTTCAGACCGGTAAGTTCAAGTGGCATTCTTCTCCCCTCTATTCTTTATGGGACTTGGTCGGTACTCTTTCTGTCATGGTTCAGAAGGCGATCAATCATCAATTAAATTCTATGCCGCTGTTTTCTTTCCAACTTATTCCAATCTCTAAGATGAGCCCCACTCTCAGCTCAGAAAGGCTGTTGATCAAACCCCTGACTTTGAGTGTGCTTTTGCGGAACTATTCTATTCATCTATCCCGTTCTCCTCCGTTCTGGCCCTGTCCGCTGCGTCACCTATTGAGAAAGCAGCCTCCCTCAGGTCGCCTCTCGTTCTAGTTCTACTTTTGCTTTCCTTCATTGCCGCAGCTCAATCCGTTGCTCGTTAGCGCTTTAGTTTGATTGCAGGGCGTTTAGGCTTGACTAATAAGATAGAAAGGGCTTTTCTTTTCTCGCTTGTTTGAGACCATATAATAGAAGGCATTCTTCAATCGGCAAACAAGGGATGGATCGGAAGTCTGATAAGGCTTTAAGAGATAGGGACTCCAGCGGTAAGAAAGAGTGAATCGGTGGATCACACACTTGTTGGAGAAAGGGGCAGGGACACGCCTGACTATTTAGAAAGTATACAAGTGTTGAAAGAGTGAAGTCTGGGGACAACGGTAAACGTGAGGAATGGGATCTCCAAAGCTACCCGCCCTACTAAATAAGTTCGCAAGCAAGGGACATGCCGAGCAAACTTGTTCTCCTCTCTTCCCTTTCTACTCAAAGCATCAATTCCCTCTGATGGCGAATCAATCCTCCATTTGATCCCTCATCTCTCGATTCGAAGGCAGCCCTTGGGCTAGGTTGCTCTTATTCCCATAGCCTGTCGATGAGTGGAGCTCCGCTCTTCCCCTATTGCACCTCATATCTCTTTCTCCTATGCCTATCTTCGTGGGGGAGCAAGATGACCCGATCACTTATACCTTCGATCAAAGGAATTGAATGAAAGGGGGGGGACTATCGATCTGGCAGAAGCACAAGTAGCAGTAGCCATAGGGAGCGAAATCCCGACGTTCGTAAGCGTGATTCTGACCTCCAGTGCATGGTCGCCCCGTAACACCCCCGATAACAAATAGCGTTCAGAGGCAGGATTTGAGGTTTATCTTTCCCCCGGCAGCAGACCAAGCTCTTCGTAGCCCTTTTTATAAGAGTAAGGTAGGTGACACCAGCATTTTTGAGACCTAATGTCATCACTCATTACTGTATAGCAATAGCAGTTCGTACCGAATTAAGTTCTAAAGGACGTGTGTGTGCCTTTCGTTGTATGGATTTTTATATTTCCTTATGAAAATTAATGAAAGAAAGATCTAAATATCCGCGGGTAGATTAGATTTACGTAATCGGAAGAGAAAATTCGTCCTTTATTCAATCAAACTATCTTCAAGCAATGCAAAGTTGAATCTGCCCCTTCTTCTTGGTCATTGAGGAAATCTTTGTCAACCAATCAGGATCTTTCTCTTCTCTCTTGAAAAGCACATCCTTTCATTAAATTTCTAGAATTCTTTTTCAATTCAATCTTCTTCATGAAAAATAGAAAAAAGCGTCGTTTCGCTTGCTTAATGGGCAAGTAAATTATTAAGTAAATTAAGCCTGTAGACGGCGATTTCGAAGTCTAGCCTAGACATCTCATCCTAACTACAAAGAAATATGCCAAAGTTTTGATTACGAAGCGAGACGTATTCTTCAGCTTCCTTTAAAGCGCTGGCACTTAGGGAAATTAGGAGAAGAAAGATCGAAAAGCCACTCGCTTCCAAGTATAGAACTCTTTTCAGTCGATTCCCTTCCGATACCCTTCGGTATCCAAATTATTCGAGCATCTTGAATTCCTTTTTCCTTAGAGATGTAACTTCCAAGCAGAAAGCTCTGTGCTCTTATTCTTTAGACTAATACAAGCCTAAAATTGCCTCTAACCTTTAAGCCGACCCGCTTGCTGCGGCTGCCTTCAGGAATGCAGAATACTTTTTAGAGAAAAAAAAGCTCGGCATCGGGCTTTAAAGATCGGGGGGGGGAGGGGGGGGGGGGGGGGGGGGGGGGGGGGGGGGGGGGGGGGTGATGCTTCATAACTCATCATTATTGTGAGTTTACAACTCATCGTAGTGCCAAGCAAAAAAATCCTTGTATTCTTGGAAGAGTTGGATGAACTTACCTTTCCCTACAGCGTCCAAGTACTGCCAAGTATAATGATTATTCGATTTGGCCCCCAAGGTTAATGTAAAAAGTGGTTGCAAGTCAATCTGCTTGTCCTGAATCTGGGCTCGATCTTGGTAGTCAAAAGTATGTTCCAGAGCATTCAATCCTTAATGCTTAATTAAGAAATGAATTAAGAGGGGTAGGGAATTGGTTTTAAGCTGGACTTTTCGCCACCAATAGAACTCTATTTATCCTGCAACACTTCTTCTTCCGAATAGTCAGATTCTTGGGGATCTATCTGATGATTTCCAACCCAACCCGGAGAGGCTTCAAAATTCATTGATAAATCAATTCAACCTCCTTGTTTGAATAAATAGAAAGCTTTCGGGCGGGAATAAATAGAAAGTAATTGAAATTCAAAGCTTTTGAGTGAAATACATTTTTGAAATTTCAGAAATCAACCTAAAGTTCCCTTCTTTTTTTTCTCTGCCAGGTTCAGTATAAAATGCACTGATCCCATGGCGCTTTCCCTATTAATCAAATTTTTTAAACCACTTCCTCGGATAAGTGCTGACCACGTACCAGAAAAGTCAAAAAGTTCTAAAGCTGGAGCTCGTTATGAAGTACCTGACAATGAAAGGCAATTAAACATTGATAAGGGCTGCACTTGAATCCCCTCGCCTAGCGTACCTTCCTGTTAGAGATCCCATGCCAATTTACCTGCAGGTTTCTTCATATTCAGTAGTAGATGTAGTAGATTCAGATCCTTCAATAGCAAATCTAGATACGAAACCCGCAGAGACAAAGGTCGGTACAGAGGCATAGGAGGAAGTATCAAAGGAAGCATCCTCGCCCGTTCGAAACCCAGCATTAGTTTAGTTTACCCCAAGGAAGCGGATACCTTTGTAGTTCCACCCGTTGAAGATGAAATCTTAGATCGAGATCCGGATCCACCCGCAGCATAAAGAGCAAAGGCGGGGCCGGCTCAATGTTGAATTGAGAAATCCATTCAAGGGTCGGAACATTCTAATGCCGGAATAGGGAATACGGGAAAGCTGCTGGATCCATTGCTTAAGATCTGGCTCGGATGCTACTGGTAGCTAAGCATTTGGATCTGCTACTCGGATTGCAAGTGGTGAAAAAAACTGGTGGTTCTTCAACTGAATCAAAAAAAGAAATTGGTAGAACTACAACTGATGAGTCAACTCGGTCAAGTACTGCAACTTTTCTTAGGCGCTGAGCTATGCATGGACGCCTATCGAGCTTCGTTTGACCTGATTATGATCCCCTCCACTATCTATATCTATATATTATTATTATATTTGGAGTTTGAGCTTCTGACCCCTATTCATTATCACTAACTTGGGCTTAGCTTGAGCTTCTAATTACTTATTGGTCTTTGTCAAGAAGCAAGCTACCTCCCTCAGTCGCAGTCACTCCAGTTATTGCTAGCCCGGGCTTCCATTATGATTACTATACCACGGGTCTGACTTAGTATAATATATATATAGTATACGAGTGTTGGATGATTTGATGATTCTTACCTCCTGGGTCGGGCAAGAACCCTGCTCGCATGATGTGCTCCTTACCCTATTCGCTTCGTTCCCGAAACCACCGAGTTATTTGATCAAACCATAGAAAGAGGCCCGTCCTATCATCTGTACGATAAAAGATGAAACAATAATAATTCAGCTGATTCCACCTTGTTGGGCTTTCTTTCTGTTAGGGACTGGACCTCCACTTTGTTCTTCAGAGAGATCTCGTCTTCCTACTGCCGGGCAAGACTCTGCATGGGATGAAATTAACTTGTAGTGATCTATGCGCTTATGAGACCGACTCTTTCGCTCTTGGCTTTACCACGTGTAGGCAGGGAGCTTTACAAACCCCGGATAGGGCTTTGCAAAAGTCTTTCTCCAAAAAGAATAGATAGGACTATTTAGAATAATGAATGCTCCACCGCGATTACTGAGGGTCAGATCGAAGAAGTCCTTTGTTCGTACTCATGCTAGGTCATCGGCTAGTAAGGACTACTGCTGAAGAAGCAAAAAGGTATGCATTTGGTTCCGTCAGCCTTATAACTTGAACAGAGAAAGGTATCGCTTATCAAAGAAGGGGGTTGGACCGCTTTGCTTGGGGCACCCAAACCCAAGACCAACGCTTTCTTAATTGGGATCGCCAGATCCAATGCAATGGTAAAGGTAGTGACTCGGGGTTGATGGGGGATTTGGCCCGAATAATCTAATTCCTTAGATCTTGGTTTCGAAATCGAGGCCATAACAAGGACTTTGTAACAGGAATGCAGCCCTCGGCGCGCTTTCCTATTTGTTCTTAGAAATAAAGTGACAGGGCTAGTTTTCCTGCTGGATGATTCTGAATCAACTACTTTGATCAGCCCAACCAGACCCCGGTGTTACCCTTTGCGCATTAGCGAGCCCCTCTCTTAATGGTGGAAATGCCCAATGCAGCTTTTCTCCTAATGGAAATGTCAAATGAACATCTTCGCAGAAACGCAGCAATTCCTCGAGGCTCATCTTTGAAGAAAGTTTCCAGGAACAATGTTGTATGTAACCAGGATCTATAATCTATAGGATACCAACCTCCCCAAAAAAAAGCCAGTACAGTAGCTCTCCTCTATATGGTTCACCTTCGAATTGGAGCTTTTTTTAATGGAAAGGGTTCTTTCGTGCTATCGGAGAGGGGTCGAACCCTTAACTTATTTTATGTTGTTGTACAAAAATAGATTCTATTTATGTTATGTAATATTAGAAAGAAAAAGGTGGCTGTTCTGTTAATGGGACCAAATGAGTGACTTTTATACTGATTCCTCTTTGAGGGGTTGATTTTGAATGACTTTCTGATTTCGCCCGGATTACCTCCACTCCCTTGATTCGGAGTCAGGAGCCCCTGTTCTTATTCGAAGGTCTTTGCTTACGCCGCGCTTCCCCCTCCTTTGGTCAAGGCTGGCGGAATAACTGACGATTGAAAGGTAAACGGGAGAATGAAATGGGGAGGTTTGAGGGTCTGCCTTACCGGAAATTGAGTATTGGGAGGNAAAGTTTTATAAACACGGAAAAGGAAAACATCCTGCCAGGAAGAGAAACATGGCAAAGGTGAAATGTTATAACTGTGGCAACAAGGGACATTTTGCTCGCAATTGTAGCGAGCCGAAAAAGTTAAATTACTTGTTTGCACAAATAAGTTATATAAATGTTTCCAATTCTGTTTTTCTAACTAAATCTCATCCTTTGTGGACTGTAGATTCAGCAGCAACAGACCACATAGCGAAAGACAAGAGTGCTTTCGTGGAGTTTCGACGAATATCACGGGAAACAAAATGGATATATGTAGGTAACAATTCAAAAGTGGAAGTTAAAAGGATCGGCACATGAAATTGATCATGCGTGGAGGTCGAATCTTATACCTACATGACGTGTTTTATGCACCCGGTATTTGTCAAAATTTGATTTCCGTGTTAGAACTTATTAAACTAGGTTTTAATTTAAACTTTTCCAGTACTGGTGTCCATTTATTTTTGGACACAACATACTATGGTTGTGGTTATATTTCTGATAGTTTTATAGTACTTGACATTGCTCATAGTTATAGTAATGTTTGTTTTTCCTTCATTACATCTTCCAATAATGATGATGTGAATGTATGGCATGCACGGCTTGACCATATTGGCCAACAACGAATAAATATACTAGCAAGAGAAGGCTTGTTAAGATCCTTAACAAAAGTAGACTTAACTACTTGTGAACATTGCCTAGCTGGAAAAACAGCAAGAAAACCATTTGGAAAATCGATAAGAGCTGAAGTTCCATTGCAACTAATTAATTCTGACATATGTGGTCCAATGAATGTGAGGGCTAGACATGGGGTTGTTTATTTCATCACATTTATAGATGATTTCACTCGATATAGTTATGTTTTTTTTTTATTTCTAAAAAATCAGAAGCTTTAGAATGCTTTTAAAAGTTTAAAAACTTAGTCGAGAATCAATTAGATAAAAGATAAAAGTTCTACGAACCGATCGAGGTCGTGAATATTTATCTAATCAATTCAGAAATTTTTGTGATGAAATGGGAATAGAACGTCAATTAACTATTCTAAGAACTTTGCAACAAAATGGTGTTGCAGAACGAAAAAACAGAACCCTACTTGAGATGGTGAGGTCCATGATGGCACAAGCAAACTTGCCCATCACTTTTTGGGCTGATGCCTTATTGACTGCCACATATATCCTCAATCGAGTACCCTCCAAATCTATTACTAATACACCATATGAGTTATGGACAAATCGAAATCCCGATTTGAGTCTCCTAAAGCCATGGGGATGTGCTGTCTATGTTCATGATCCTTCACATAAATATGGAAAATTAGGTCCAAGGGGGAAGAAATGTATCTTCATCAGATACTTAGAACATTCAAAGGGATACTTCTTCATAAGAGAACAAGAAAGTGGTAGCATCACTGAGTTTGAATCACGAGATGTCACATTCTTAGAAACCGATTTTCCTAAGAAATGCGAGATAGGTCAAGACTTGTTTCTATATGAAACACAAGACCAAGGCAATTCTGTTGCTGAAAATCAGTTGGTTATACTACATCCCAGTGGGAGTGATATGGAAGTTGAATGCTTTAAGTAAAAGAATATTATTATATAGCTTATATAGATTCAGCCTCCTCCACTACTCAATCTTTTTTTTTTATAGAAATAGCACTCGATCAAAGGGGAGCATAAGCAAGTTCAGTGGTTGAAACCTCTGTAATCGATCGATGGGAACCTCGAAGCTGTCTGGGGCAGGAGCAAACTCATATTAGGCACTGCAGCAGCATCAACTGGTACAAGGAAGAGGCACGATAGCGAAGATCAATCCATCTCAATCTACAAAAAACATTGCCTTAGGCATGCAACCCAAGATAGAAAGAGAAAGACTGCTCGCTCGAAGAAAACTCTTTTAGAGCCTGGTACAAGCCAAGCCCCCTGAATCAGTTTCAGATCCTCCATCATTCTCCACTGACGATCCAACTATAATAGCTAGTCCAAGTAGGAGTAACACCAATCAATCTCCAGTATGTAGATCAAACAGGAAACAAGTTGCACGTTGACGATTTGAGATTGAGGGGGAAATTTTTCTAGTTACTCCACAAGATGAAGAAGAGCCAAGGAATGTAAGTGAGGCTCTCAATTGCCCTTCTAAGGAAAAATGGATGAAAGCAATGGAAGAAGAATTTGAGTCTATGAAATCAAACCAAGTATGGGAATTGGTTGATTTATCAAAAGGACGCAAAACCATTGGGAACAAGTGGGTTCTTAAAATCAAGCGTAAAGCTGATGGCAATATTGAAAGATACAAAGCTCGCTTAGTCGCGAAGGGGTATACACAACAAGAAGGAATAGATTATAAAGAAACTTTTTCACCTGTTGTGCGGTTTACCTCAATCCGACTTATTCTAGCTATAGTTGCTAGCATGGATCTTGAATTGCATCAAATGAATGTAAAGACTGCTTTTCTCAATGGAGAATTAAAAGAAGAAATCTATATGGAACAACCAATAGGTTTTATTAGAGAAGGTCAAGAACACAAAGCATGTAGACTTTTAAAGTCAATTTATGACCTTAAGCAGTCCTCAAGACAGTGGTATATTCGATTTCATAATGCGATAATGTCGTATGATTTCAAAATGATAAATGAAGATCACTGTGTATATACAAAGAGATCTAATAACAAATTTGTTATATTATCATTATATGTTGATGATATACTTATAGCTGGAAATGATAAGGGATTTGTCAATGAAATCAAAGGATGGTTATCATCTCATTTTGAGATGAAAGATATGGGTGAAGCTGCATATATTCTTGGAGTCAAGATTTCAAGAGATCGCTCAAGAAAATTAGTATCTCTTTCACAAGAACCATACATTAAGAAAATTCTTGAACGATTTCATATGTAAGATTGTAAACCCATAGACAACCCTATCACGAAAGGCGAGACTTTGAGTCGTAAAATGTGTCTGAAGACTCCACAAGAAAAGGAACAAATAAAGAATGTTCCTTATACAAGTGATGTTGGAAGTCTCATGTACGCCATGATGTGCACTAGAGCTAACATATATTATGTCGTTGGGTTGTTAAGTAGATATCAGTCCGACCCAGGACAAGCACATTGGAAAGCAGTGAAGAGAATCTTAAGATATCTAAAAGGAATAGCTGATTACTCATTATGTTATCAAGGAAATGATTTACACTTGAGAGGCTACACCGATGCTGATTGGGGAGCAGATTTAGATGAAAGGAAACCTACTTCCAGATATGTTTTCTTACTAAATTGTAGGGCCATATCTTGGAGCAGTAAGAAACAATCATGTATAGCCTTATCTACTATGGAGGCTGAATTTGTAGCATTTTCAGCTACAGTGCAAGAAGCCGTTTGGTTGAGACGGTTCATGAATCATCTGGGAATAATTAATGTTGCTATTGAACCAATAAGAATAAACTGTGATAGTCAAGCAGCAATAGCATACACTAAGGATCCCAAATATCATGGTAAAACGAAACACATAGATATCAAATATAATTTTGTGCGAGACTTGGTGGCACAAAAAGAGATGAATATGAAGTACATATCTACGCATGACATGGTTGTGAATCCATTTACAAAGCCTATACCAAGAGATACTTTCAATAGACATGTTAGATCTCTAGGCTTACGGTAGATGTTGAATGTACTCATACTTTGAGATTTCCCAAAATTGTTCACATTTGTCTTATCAATATTAAATAACAAGATTGTCAATGCTCAATTTCAACATACATGAAGGAGTGTATATATATATATATATTTTAGTTTTGTAAATATTATATATGT
Source organism: Pistacia vera (assembly GCF_008641045.1). Lineage (NCBI taxonomy): Eukaryota > Viridiplantae > Streptophyta > Magnoliopsida > Sapindales > Anacardiaceae > Pistacia > Pistacia vera. The sequence continues at coordinate 742,503 of NW_022196713.1, read as the reverse complement.
TCATTTTGAAAAGCATGTTGGACAGTTAAAAGATTGGCCTTCTCACACAGACAATCGCCTCCATTACTTCGTAGGAATAGAGATGAGACAATTTTAAGCTTATTATCTAAGTGATAATAGAGAGCCAAGCTTAAAATGTTTAAAGTCGCCCAAAAATAGAATTAAAATAATGTCATAATGAAATGACACCATAAGTGATAAATGATCACTTTATCTATCTAATTGCCAGATTAGAGTTTTAATGAATTAAAAGTATGTAAAGTGAACTCAAGTTAGACATTAGGTATGTCTGAACTAAAATCTGTACGATATTTTCAAGAAAAGAGATATGCACTCCATGGGAAAGGAGGAAATGATGTAGCATGTGATTCATACCACATGTGCAAAATATTGTCCAAAAGGGTAATGAAAGTCAAAATCTCAACTTTAACATTATGTGAGACCCTAAGATTTTAAGAATAAAATCTCACAGAATACCCTTATTGCTCTATTCTGTTTCTTGAAAACCTCATTTAATGATTGCTATCTTAGAGTGTTACCAAAAGATTAAGATAAATTCAATCTGCTGGGATATTTCTAGAAAAGCAAGTTAAATGAAAGTTGCAAGAATCGAGAAAAGAGGAAGATTACGATTTTGAATTATCACACTATAATCATGTGTATTCATTGGTGACCAATTATGATTTACTTTTATGTAAAGACAGAACATAATTATGAATACAATTTATATTTATTATAAATGAGATTGTTAGAAAAAATGTGATAAGTAATATAGGGTATTGCATACAACATACAACCTAAGTTTCACAATTCGAGAAGTTATATATTCCTAACAGATATATGACTAATGTGCTCTCAAAGTATGCATGGTCACACGGCATATTTACTAAAGTATGAACCTTAAAGAAGCACAGAGAGATAGTCCCATCATTTGTGAGTGGGAGATATTGGATAAGGGTGAGCACACATGATGGATTAACCTAACGACGTGTGAAGTGAAAACTGACAAAGACAGTTTTTGCCTAAAAATTTGCTTGGTAACAGCCGCCCGTATATAAGAAAAGTTTTTTCTTTTAGAAAAAAAAGATTCACTCTCTCTCTCTAAAAAAACATTGTTGAAGAAAATTATCTACGGTAGTTTTTTCTTTCCAAATTCAACTTTTGCTTCAGAGTTAAGGAGAAGAGGTATTTATGTTGTGAAATACATTGTAATTCATTTATATAAAAAAATGTGATTGCAATGGGTGACTATTAACATGATCTTGGGATTAGTTTAGAATATTTGTTATTCTGGATTTTTTCCAACACCTTGAAACAAAATATTGGTGCATAAGGTAAGTTTAGGAATGAGGTTTAATAACAATGACAAAGGAACAATATCATTATTCATTAATTTTAGATATGAATATGTACAATTACCTTTAATCTTTTATCAAAGTATTGTCTAAGTTCCAGAGACTAAAAGTAATTTGATAAGTTCATATATGTAATTAATTTTAGATATGAACAATATCATTATTCATTAACTTAGACTATTCAATGTGTTGGCATTTGCTGGTAATAGTTTTATGTAAAAAAAGGTGTAAAAAAATTGGATTTCTGATCCTACTTCATTATTATATACTTCGGTTACAAACACTTGAAAAAGAATAGGAAAACTATAGTAACTAAACCAAATTCCAAATTCCTTTTTGTATTATATAATTTATTATATGCTCATTCACTTCTGATCCTTGCATGTCGAATGAAAAAAGGTTAAGGAGGAAATTGAGGTATAGGAGAGCTAATGATGTGTTTAAGACTTCCTTAAATTGGATTTGTGTCTGTGGATAGTGAGTGATTTATAAATGGTGCATATAATTGGTTTGTGTATTGTGTGTATTACTGTACTGGCTTCACTTGATCAACAATCAAGAATTTACGAGGTTGTATCTTCACCATACCATGACTAGCAAAGACAAACTTCACGTGTTTGTGTCGAGCCGTCAACCTCTAGGCCAAAAGATTATTAACAGACTATGTTTTGTTAATAATACTTCAAATCAATACCTACAAGAAGTTTACAGTGAACCATCTAAAAACACTTTGAAATTGTGAGTTCTACATGTCTACTAGTGACAAGAAGGTCAAACTTCACAATATCAATTTGCTCTTGAAAAATTTATTGTGTCGTCTAATGTGTGATAAGAGCTTGGAAACACATTTTTATTGGTGATTTATGGAGATAATTTATGGAATAATGGTTTGAATTAGACTTATTTTGCTTAATTGTTGCATTATTATCTTTTATTGGATCACAGGCATGTTTTTGAGTGTTTTTAGGTTAATAACGTTAAAAAAACATTAATGTGAAGATCAACGTGAGCAAATGAATGGTTCGGGAATTGGAGTTGAAACGGGGGAGTTATGAAGTTTTGAAGACAAAGGGCAAAAGTTAGAAATTCATTAAAGTCTCAAGCATACTTCAGTGTTCTGATTGTTTTTGGAGTTGTAGACCTTGTTCGGGGATGATTCTTGAAGCATTGGAAAGCTAACAAAGAGATCTACAATTCGTATGTTGAAGATTTCATCAAATTCATAAAGCTTCATACAAGAAAAAGAGCATCTTTGTGTGTCGAGGCACAAGTTTAGTCATGCCGCGGCCAGGAAAGCTCATGACAAAGATGGAATTGAAGAAGGGTGTGCATGCCATGGCACAGTTAACTCATGCCATGACATGACGACGATTCCTACTTCTACATGACTTTTTTAAGTTTATTTTATTCTATTATAACTCTAGTCTAAATAAGATTATTGGAAATAAAGTCTTGGTACCCTAGTAATATAAATAGGTGTCTTTAAGTCGTCCTAAAAGAGTTAGAAAGAATTAGAGAGAGGATTCACAACTTGGAGATAAAGGCAACAAAGTTTGGAGCTTTGATTCATCATAGAGGGGTTCTTCTTTATTCTGTATTCTAAGCCCATGTTTATTCTTTCAATAATAATGACTGCTTTATTCATGATGATTATGAACTAATTTAGTTTTCTAGGGCTAGGATGTAGCCCAATGTTTATGAATATGCATTGATGTATGTTGTTAAATTTTGTCAAGCAATAATTCTAAGTTCTATTATTTGTGCTTTATACTTTTAATTCTCAAGGGCTCGAGAGTTAAATGATTCATGAACTGGATTGAGATCGAAAGATGATATCTAGTTGGTCTAGGGTAATAAGATCATAGGTTGAGTGAACGCTAGAGATAGGTTACCGCGATCTATGAGGTTTTGGTAAATTTCATAAAACGTAATGATCCTACTAATACTTAAATCTGATTTAGAGATATTTTAGGTTAGTAATAGGAGGTTAATATGATAATTGCTTGAGAAAAAATTATCAAAATGTTAGGGATTTTGGTCTATAGAAGAAGTTTAATAAAGTCAACTATAATTATCAATGTATAGGAATAGAGTTTGTGTGAATTCTATGCCCTAGGTTTAGTCATCTTGCATTACAATCAGAGTTTTTGTTTAAATCCCTATTTTTCAGGTTTTTAATTTGTTTTCATTGTTTAACTTAGTTAAGAATTCTTCACCAAATTTTCATTAATCAAATAGTAATAAAATAGTTAATTTTGGTAATTGATAATAGTGATTCCCTAGGGTTCGATATCCGGATACTTATCCATTATTACTTGTACGATTTTGTACACTTGCGAATAATCATATCAGTGTGAACATTCAAGATCTATTAATCTTAAAAAAAATGTCAAAATTTTATAAGGAATTGACAATAAAGCTAGCCATACTATGACTTCTAGTTAAGACGTTGTTGTGTTTTAAATGTGTATCACCGTACTAGCTTTAGTTGATCAATGGTCAAGAACTCACGAGATTGTATCTTCACCATACCATGACTAGCAATGACAACCTCCATATAGAGATGGCGTTTGCCCCAGTCCCACTAGGATCCGAACCGACTCGGCCCGAATGGGGTAGGGAATCCCTAAATTCGAGGATAGGGCCAGGGATGGTCCTCAGAAAAATCCCTGCACCTGGGGATGGGCCAGGGGAGGGGATAGTGCAATCCCCGGCCTAGCCTGCCCTGTCCCCGCGAAGCCCCGCCCCTCTTTTTTAAGAATTTTATGTTTTTTTTTTTTTTTGTTCCTTTTGCGAGATTGTATATAAAATTAGAGTTTAAATCATGATTTTAAGTAATGTATCTAAATTATGATATTTACTTTTATAATACTTTCTAATGTTTGTATTAAATTTATAGAAAAATAATTTAAACGAGGGAGTCTAATAATTAAATATATGTATTATTATTTTGTGAATTTCACAAAATAATAGTACATGGCCCAAAATTTTTTTTGATTAGATTATTATAATTTACCAAACCAATATATTATGAGGTTTATGTTGCAATGGATGATTTGAGTATATTATGAGGTTTATGTTGCAGCCTGAAGGATGTTTATATTTTATTACTTTGAAATCCATGAGCATGTTTCAATTTTTGCTAAGAAATTGTTGTTATTCATCATATTCATATCAATTCTTAGCGAAATTTTCTTTTAGATATTTATTTTATGAATTTTAGTAGATGAGATTATTTCAGTGGAACATTACAATGCCTCAACAACATAAAGAATCAGAATGTCGAATCTAAATTCCTCTATTTAATACTATATAGAAAAGGTGTCACTAACTTAGTAACAATTAAATTAATTTATGGTGGTAGTTATGTATTGTTTTTTAAATCTTAATTTAAATTTTACAAGAAATTGTTGATTTTATATTTTCTTACCTTAAATTTAGCCTTTTTAATGAATTAAATACTAAAATTAAGCAGTCAAATATTATACCCACTAACGTGCTAGTTTCTCACAAATAAAATAATTTAATATCATTATTGTGAGAACATGCGGAAAGTTTTGATCTACACGGGGGCAAAAATCCCCGTTCGGGGGGATAAATCCCTGCAGGGGAAATTCCCCACGAAGCCCCGTTCATCAGGTTGGGCCAAGATAGGGATGGGAGTGATTCCATCCCCACGGGCCAGGGACGATCATGGGAATGGGTAACGGGGACGAGGAATGGGGTCCTCGGCCCGCGCCCATCCCTACTCAAAATCAATAATCTTCGAATCCAAGTGCCTCTCAAACTTCAATGCCAATTGCCTTAACTCATATACTTTAACTTGTGGTGGATATTGTGATAACTGTTTTCTACTCATATGCTCATTAAAATATACTTAATAAAAATACATGTATGTTAACAAAAATTAGTTGGGCCCAAATTTTTCTTTACAAAATACATACATTCTTTACATAATACAAAATAACATGTACAAAAACTATTAACACGGTGGACAGTGTAACCATCTCTCTCCGCTTGCCGACATCCATCTGACCGCATCTTTACCTATTTCCTGCAAAAACATGAAAGACAACGAGGTGACCACAAAAATGCTCAGTAAGTAAATCCTCTACTTCGCTAGCCCCGAGCTTCATTTCTTAGTTCTTTCCTTACTTTGTTCTTCTTCTCATCTTCCTTTCTCTCTTTATTCTTTCTATTTTCTTTCTCTTCTTATTCTTTCTATTTTCTTTCTCTGTCTCTCTTCTTCACAATTTTCTTCTACTAATTCTCTTTCTCTATTGTTTCTTTCTTTCTGTTTCTTTCTTTCTCTCTATTCTCATGACTCATGGTAAAAGTCATGACAACATGCATAAATGCAATGCACATGCAAAGATGCATAGATATGCATTTTCTTTCTTTCTAATTCTTTTCTTTCTTTCTTTTCTTTCTCATTCTTTCTCATTCTTATTCTTATTCTTATTCTTTCTTTTCTTTTCTTTCTTATTCTTATTCTTTCTCTTCTTTTCTTTTCTTTGCCGATCGGACTCGGTTGATGCATGGATTCGGAACCCTGGCCGTGTGAGTGAGTACAGTCCTCATCTACATGCACTCTTGCGGACCGTACAAATTCTTCTTCTTCTTCTTCTTCTTATGTCGCTCAATTAAGGTGACGTGCATGTAGGAATTCTTCTTGGTACAACCCTCATCCACATAGACTCTTACGAGTCGTACAATTTCTTCTTCTTCTTCTTATGCCGCTCAACTAAGATGGTGCGTATGTGGGAATTTCTTCTTCTTAGCACTCACGGGTTCCCCATCGCAACAACCTATTCTTTTCTCTTCTTTAGCACTTTTCTTTCTTTTGTTCTCTAGTGCTTTTTCTTTCTTTCTTTCTCTTTATTCTTAGAGTGCTTTATTCTTTAAAGTTCTTCATTCTTTCTTAAGTTATTGCACATATGCAAATATATGCATGTGGATGGTTCATGCTTATAATTCTTTCTTAGATGCACTCATGAAATGCAAATATGCAATGTTGCATAAAATTAAGGTTTTCTAATCATACTTATGCTTTTCTTAGGCATTCATCAAACAATAAATATACAAACATAAGTTCTACTTTAACTATAACTCTTCTTGTTTCTTTAACCATCCAAAATGTGAGTAAAACTCCTTTGTATCATCACAACACCTGTCAAGGAAAAGCACTCCCAAAAGTTTACTCAAACTACAACCAAACTTCAATCCATCATCATGCAATCCATCATCATCATAATTCAAATATATCCAACATCAAGCATAAATAAGCACTCATCTCATCTCAATTTCTCAACAATCATAACATATACATACATAAAAATAAAAAAAATAAAAATAAAAACTCTACTTAATTGATTTCTTAAACTTTAACTTAAGTTGGATTTACTTATTTTATGCTTAAGTAGTCTTCACTAAGGCTCTCTACACTTGTTGGACTCAAACTTTCTCCTATTTCCTAAGCATAAACTTAGTAAGAACTTAACCCTTACATAAATAAATCTCATATCTAGAGCAAGGATTCTTACCTCTTGTTGCTTAGGATCAATTCCTTATCAAGTTTCAACCAAAAGCCCATAAAAATCCTTGGAAGATTGAGTGAAGAATTGAGAGAAAATGGAGAATGGAAGAGGCGGTGGAATAAGGAAAAATGAAGGGGTTTATGAAACTAATCCCTTAATATCTCATATTATAAGCACTCTTTCCTATTTTGCCCTTACTCTTTCTTAGAAATTCCATCTTTGTCCTTTAGTCATTTACGCTAATGCCCTTACCTTTATTACATTCTCCATCAAATTTCCTTACTTTTCACTCCCCACAATTTCAACTAATTAGAGGTAGAATGACCATTTTGCCCCTAAGGAAGATTTCTCTAGAATTTTCTCACGGTTCTTCTCCTTGGCAAAAAAATCCAGAGAGTTCTTCGCCTCGATGAAGTTCTGACACCAATTTGGGAAAAAAATTCATTACCATGGCAAAGTTTGCAAATGTCGATTTTTCAATCTTTCTCCTTGAAATAAGCAAAACTAAGGGCATAAAAGCAACAATAACACATATCCATTTAACTTAGGCCAAAATACAACATTAAAAGGCCAATAAACTTGAGTAAACAATGTACCTCAAAGTGGATGTTACAGATATATAGCTGCATTTTCAGTAGAAGTAAAGTAACACTACCAACATGAAATCATTTTATAAATAAAATAAAATTTAAAGTTTAAAATTTAAAAAAAAAAAATTAAAGTACCTAAAGCAATAAGAAACTCTCCATCAGGAGTAGTCTTGATTTTAGTGGTTGCAATTTCAAACCACAAGTCCTGAATTAATTCTACTCTTTGCTGATAATCTACCATTGATCAAGCAAAATAAATAAATAAATAAAAACCTAATAAACAATAATAACTAAATATGTATAACAAAATATTAGAGTTTATATGTATACCAACATTTTTACGAAGAGCTTGTTGCTTCTTGGGAGGGAGCCAAACAATGACTGAGCGTTGTTGTGAAACAACAGAGTAGACCTTTACTCCATTAATGGTCGTAGATTTCAGTAAGTTCCCTGCTTCTCCTCTCGACTCCATTAATTACACTCAATTTCTGCGAGAGAAAAGTTAGTTTTCGCTAGACCTGGCAAAGTGGTTGGGTGGGCCGGGTACGGGCCGGGTTAAACGGGTACGGGTCAAACGGGTACGGATCCTTATACGGGTCGAAATATACGGGTCCAAAATATTGGACCCGCGCCCTACCCTATATGGGTACGGGTGGACCCGTTTTTTCTCTCTCCAGATTTTAGTTTTTCATTTCACCCCTAACAGGTTTCAATTATGATAGTTACAGCCCCAAAATTCCTGCAGTTTTAATTTTTTACATTTACACCACCTAAATCAACTACTCTAAATTCAATTCAATTTAGAATATAAACAAATAGGAACCAAAATAAACAAATAACACATAAACAAACAATAACATATAATATAAAACTACAAATACCAACCAAAATAAACAAATACAAAATCACTAATACACAATTATACATAAACAAACAAAACAAGTCAATAAACACACACAAAAATAAATCAACACTCTTTAAACTAAACATGTATTAACATGTCTGCTCCCCCCATGAGGATATGTGATTATCCTACTCTTTGCTTTTACATTTATTAACATGCCCAATGAAGTGCAGTCCATCCCTTCTTATCTCTCAAATCGATTTTCATTTATGTAGCAACAATTATGGCTTCTATGGCCCAATCATAACCAAGAGCAGCTGCAAAATGTATCGCACCTAGACCACCTTTATCCAACTTAGTAAGCCCACTTCCACCCTCAGCTACCTTCTGCGAGAGCCATAAATAAGTGCAAATTCTGCAAAATTATGGAGAAGAATAAAACTCTCTAATTCAACTCTCTTAATTCAAATAAGAAGCAACTTAAATATAAGAAAATTAATGAAACTTTCAAAGTTGTCCAACGGAACAAAAGCTTTTCTGTTACCTTTTCCAGTGAATTTTCATCCTTTGCAGTCTGTTTCTGCAATGATTTGAGTTTTTTTGTCCAATTCATTCATTTTACTTATATTTCTGCAAAACCAATTTGGGTGGACGGATCTCACAACCAACAGCTTTTCAAATCTTCTACGGAGACTTTCTCTTGTATTGTCACCAAAATTATCAGCAGAATCTACAACAGGGACACAAGTGTGTTGCAAAATTGAAGTGATGTGAAGGGAAAAAGAAATATGAAGCATGAAAATAGAATTTACAACTCTCATTCCAGTCGTGCGGACCACCATCATAAGCATAACGCCCATCAGCTGAAGTTGTCCATGTTCCATCAAACCTAACCACAACGCTCACCTTTTCCATGCTCCTATAACCATCAAGCACAAAAAAAAACTCAAACAACTTTCATAAACACACACAAAAATAAATCAATACTCTTTAAACTCTTCATCACAAAAAACTCATTTAAGTTTTATTTACTTCTCCTGCATTTTCTCAGCAATCAAACAAAAAATAAAACTAAAATGACTGCATCACATCTACAGAAATCCAAAATTTTCAATTCAATTAACAAAGCAACACTCTCCAAACTCGTTGGTACAAATTACAGTATCAAGACTCAAATTTTATTTTATTTTTTCATTTTCCTGCATTTTCTTGGCAACCAAACAGAAAGGAAGAACTAAAACCACCGAACCAGATCTATAAAATCCAAAAATTACGATCCAATCACAAAATAAACACTCTCCAAAAAATAACGTCATCAAAACTCACAAACTTCTTTAACTTCCTTTAATTTTCTCAGAAACCAAAGCATTCAAATAAAAAATCAAAAAAACGAAGATCGAAACCTGAAGAGGAAGGAGAACACTGAACATAGCGATGAGATGAGAGATTGAGAGAATGAATCAGTGACAGTGATGAAAGATTCAGAGGTGAGAGAGAAGAGAAAGTTTGTTTTAGAGTTGGGTGGTGTTAGTGGGTTAGGTACTTAGGGTTCAGCTTTGAAAAAAAAGGGTACCCACCGGCACCCGCGGGTTTACCCGTGTAACCCGTTAAAAAACGGGTCGGTCCGGGTACGGGTGAAAATTAAACGGGTCTAATATATTTAACCCATGTCCTATATTTTTTACCTGGGTATGGGCCGACCCGCAGGTCTGAACCCGTTTTGCCAGGTCTAGTTTTTGCTAATTGTTACTACCTCTGCTCTGGTTTTGGAGGCGGCAAATTGTTCACAGCAGAGATCGGCGTTTGCCTCGGCCCCGTGGGGATCCAGACAAACCCGGCTCAAATGGGGCGGGGAATCCCCCGAAAAATTCAGGGATAGGGCCGAGGATGGTCCTCAGAAAAATCCCCGCACCTCATGACAAGCCAGGGGAGGGGATAGTGCAATCCCCGGCCTGGCCTACCTCGTCCCCGTGAAGCCTTGCTCGCCCCGCCCCTCTTTTTTAAGAATTTTATGGTTTTTTTTTTGTTCCCTTTGCGAGATTAATATAAAATTAGAGTTTAAATCATAATTTTAAGTAATGTATCTAAATTTATTATATTTATTCTTTGTACTGTCTTCTTGGGTTGAAGAATTTATGTATATGTTGTAATTATATATAGAAAATTATAACGTGTCTGTTTCGTGCAAATATTGTGCTAATTTTTTGTTATTACAAAAATTAATATTGTTATCATATTAACCAATTCAACCCATTTAACATAACTGGTATAAAGTCTTTTCGGCTTTCTTTCGTTTTCCTTTTAAAATACAACCAATTACTACAAGGTGGTCCAAATCTTCCAATCATTCAAGTAGGGTAAATTGTTGGAACTTAAGGTTTGATTAAATTTGTGGATAGACGTTGAAGATTTCCCTTTTGGTGGGTCTGATTTTTGCAAGAGTATGTGTTTTCTAAATGGTGTTTTATACTAGTTGACGCTACACTGAATAAACCAACTATGAAACCCTTACTTTTTAGGTTTAAGATAGGGGTGAAAATATTTTATCAGTTGCAAGTTTCTAATGTTGACAATAGTTCTAACCTTCATTTGGGGGTTTTAAGAGGTTGCTTAAGTATGTGTGAATCAAATGAGGGCTTTATATATTAAATAGGTTCCTTGTTTTTTGCTATATTGTTTTACTTTATTGTTGCTATATTGTTTAAAGGTACTTATATTATTTTTTGCTATATTGGTTTAGTTTTGAATTTGACTATACTAATTGAAGTAATGTACCAAAGTAACATTGTTTTAAGGTTTGACGCATTGTTTAGTATGACATATTTGTTTCTATGTGCATGAATATGAAATGTTATTGAGGAATTTAGTTTTTGTTAATGGGAAAACTACAAGTTTTCTCTTTTAGATATTGTCACTGTTAGAAGTTGAAAGTCACATCCTTTTGTTTAGTTATTTGATGAATTGACTAGTTATCAAAATGAAATAATGGGTTCAAGTAGTAAGGGTTTTGATCTTGTTTTATAGTTATGGAATCAATTTAATAGCATAGTAATCTTGGGAACATAAAGATTTGAATAGTTGGCTATAGATTTGAATAGTTGGCTATGGATTTGGATATGACCATATAAGCAATTGTTATAAGGTTGTGATAATGGATCATTCAGTTTTTGGAGCTAATTGATGATATAATTGGGTGTGGTTTAACCCATGTTTTACAGTGTGAGATCATGGAAGAGGGTTCAAGAGTTCCCTTCTTTTATGTTAGAATGATATTAGAATTCTATAAAATTTCTTTTTTAAACTCAATAATCAAAATTCTTTTTTCAAACTCAATTGATTGAAAAGATAAGAGTACACTTCCCACACATTCTAAATAATGATTAAAAAAGTAGTTCCTTTGATATCTTGGTTCATTATAAATAGAGTATCAAACGCAATAGAACACATCTCTCTAGGTTGGTGGAATTCAACTCTGCTTGTATATCAGCTTGTGCAATGACTTTTCAACTAGTTCCAAATTAAAAATGATCGTAACATAATTGATTTCTTGTTTTGTGTATAATGTCTTGAGTGTTTGAAAAAATAATTGGCATGGAATATGCGTACATCCTTAGCCAGGGTATACTTCCATTTCACATTTCAAATACCAATGTATTATAAAATGTTATTTTATCAGTTGAGTTTTTAGTTTTTGCTTTGGAGATATGATGAAGACACCTTATCATTTGAGTTGTAAAATTATGATATCACTTGAAATGTGTAGTATTATGTAATTCATTAATGCATAAAATTCTACAATAATCAAAATATGATATGTATCTAAGAGATTACTCAATAAGATTATGAAGGGAAGATATGATAAAACTACTTTTTGGTGTATGATGAAATTTGAGAAATGTTGTTTGCCAATTAAGCTCAACGAGTGTTAGTCTTAATATAATAAAAGAGTAAAGTACATTACATAATGAACATTTCTTATTCATTATGGGTGCGTTTNCCTTAGCCAGGGTATACTTCCATTTCACATTTCAAATACCAATGTATTATAAAATGTTATTTTATCGGTTGAGTTTTCAGTTTTTGCTTTGGAGATATGATGAAGACACCTTATCATTTGAGTTGTAAAATTATGATATTACTTGAAATGTGTAGCATTATTTAATTCATTAATGCATAAAATTCTACAATAATCAAAATATGATATGTATCCAAGAGATTACTCAATAAAATTATGAAGGGAAGATATGATAAAACTACTTTTTGGTGTATGATGAAATTTGAGAAATGTTGTTTGCCAATTAAGCTCAATGAGTGTTAATTTCAATATAATAAAAGAGTAAAGTACATTACAAAATGAACATTTCTTATTCATTATGGGTGCATTTCGTTTGAGGTCATATAAGATTGCTTTGGTAATCTTCGTTTAATTTTCAAGATTCCCTTATTTGATTTGTAAGTAATAAAATATCACAGTAATCTTTTGTTGTAAATAGTGTTTACTATTGGTAATATAGGAGGTAATCAGATTACCTTATCAGGGGATGTTATTACAAGATTACCGAGGTAATCTGATTTTTGTACCTATTTTGTCCCTCAAATGTCTACCAAATAACCATTATCCAAACCCCACATTTGAGAATTTAGCTAAAACACCCCAAACCACAAAAATGTTTAAAAGTTAACAAAATACCCTCAACTACCCAAGACCACCATCGCCTGCCAGTGACAATCACCATAATTGTCAGTTGTGCATCGATTTGACTGTTTCTGGCCAAATCGAAGCCTGGAAAAGGCCAGATCACAGCCAAAGATCTAGCATTTTCACGACCAGATTTGGTAGTTTCTGGTAGGGGTGTTCAAAAGAACCAGTGGGTACCCTGAGTGGGTTTGATTCCGGTTCCTACCCAGAACCAGTCGTCAATGGGTAGGTTTCGGTTCCAAATTTTTGGAACCGTTACTATGCAGTTCCGATTCCGGTTCCTATAGTTAGGAACCGGAACCAAGAACCAGGAACCGAGACTAATATAAAATAAAATTAAAGATTAGGGGGGTTAATAAAAACTTTTGTAGAAAAAGTAATGTGAATACATTTATATTTATATTTCATAACATTTAAAGTACGTTGGTTTGACTTTTGAGAGTCTACCTTTATAAAGTAATGGAGTTTGTAATTTTGAATTTGTAATTTTATTTCTGTTAACAAGTGCAAGGGGGGGTATTTGTAAGTTTTTAAGGGTTTTTTTGCTATTTTAAAAACTTTTGAAGGGTCATGTAATTTTACAGGGTACCCAGAACCGGAACCGGAACCGGAACCGTAACACCGTTGGTTCCAGTTCTAGTTCCAAATTTCAAGGAACCGTCGGTTCCGGTTTCGGTTCTAGTTCTGGTTCCAGTTCCTTCAAAAAGTGCAGGATACCCAGAACCGAACACCCCTAGTTTTCGACGCACGACTGGCCAGATCCGGTGGATCATGCGCCATTCTGACGGCGCCGACGGTGGTGGCTGGCTACCGATAGTGGCTTGGGGTGGGTAGGGGTGATTTTGCTACAAATTAAAGTTTTATACGGCTAGGGTGTTTTTGCAAAATTTTAAATGTAGGGGTTTAAAAGAAATGATTCAAAAAATAATAATTAGAATAATATTACATTAATATTTTAAAAGGACGACAATTTAGTAATCTATACAATATACCCATCCATTTATCTCTCAACCAAACATATCAATATAACATACTCATCAATTTATTCCAATCTAACCAAACACATTTCTCTAACAATTCTTAGTAATCTTCAAGGTAATTTATTTTGCATTAATATAACATTCCTAGTAATACAACATTCCCTGAACCAAATGCACCCTATAGGTATTCTTTTTTCCCAGTTCCTAAAAACACATGCACTCCACCACCATTACTACTTGCTACAAATTTAATAATATGCAAAATATTTACAGATCTATTAACAGAAAGTAGAGTAATTAAAACAACAAGGCCAGAGGGACATTCTGTAAACTGCTACTTGAGATAGTCCATGACCATGAGCGGCAGCATTTGATGATGATCTGGGCAGAAACTGGACCTGAGCCTGTTTATCTTTCCACGATTAGCTGGTCCAAGGAAGGAGTGTCATTCCATCATGATTTTATCTCAATATCGGTCTGTGTGGTGAAGAAACAGCTAGGAAAGCTGGAGGATGACTCAAATGTATTCTGATTTAAAATTTGACTAAAACTTAGAATATAGATAAGGCCATATCACATATCACATCAATCAAATACCAAAATAGCCAACAACTTATGTGTCAAGCTATCTCAATGCAAGTACGGGAGGGACTTGGTAGAATAAAACTATCTTATACTGAGCTTATCAATCAAATCACTTATTTATTTGTTGTTAGAGGATTTTAACAGGAAAATGTTTCATATGATTAAAATCAAAGAGCTAAATAACCTTTTATTTATAATAAAACAATCTAATAAATTTGATTTATAAGTTACATTATTGTTAATCTACCCAAATGCCAAAGAAAATAGTACCAAATAATAAACTCATCTCCTTCGCTCACCTCTCTAATTGTCGACAACTCCTTGATTCCTCTTGCATCAATCTTGAAATAGTTAAGCTTTTCTTACCTAAAAATACCAAATCACAAATATTTGATTTTGAGAGTAAATTAAAAAAAAAATGTCATTAACTAAATTTCTAATAAACAAAAAAAGAATTCCAAAAGACTTACTATTGAATCTGAGTTGTTATCTTCTCATCATCACTATTACACGGCGAAATGAGACTTTCAAGACACATATAAGCATCGCAATATCTCATTTTGATTGGGAATCTAATTATGTTAGATGTTGCCTCCTTCAAATTATAATAGTTAAAAGCGCTAAAATTTGTTTTCATTAAAAGTTTTTCTCTATTCTTGGAATAATATGCAAAAATGTTTTACATATCTACCAGGATCAAGAATGGGATATTCCAATTTAAACGAATGCAAATCAAGCGAAAGCAATTTAATCTAAGACTCCCCAACTCCTTATTGTTTCATACCCCGTACATAACAAGTCTCACAAACCTCCTCAGAAATACATAGGAATCCTCCCAGACTTTCAATTTGAAAACTTTTTCCATTCCTGTTGGCATTTGGATGTGGAATTGTAGTAAACTTCTCAACTTCAAAATTAAAAGCAACAATTGACCACTCTAATCCTTGAACCCGAAATCCATTCTCATTTAGTATCAAAGGATAGACTAACCAATGTGATGCAGCATTTAGAAAGCACCCTTGATTATAATTATCCTAAAACTCATAATTACGATCACCATAAGGATAATCTTCAATATGTTTCCATGAATTCAATCTAAGATTGTAAACACAAATTTGATTGTGAATAATAGAATTTTTGCGATTAAAATCATCTGGGTAAAAAATCTGAAATATTATCAGTAACTTATAGTCATCATATACATGATCATATCCAAATCCGTGGAGACCCTTGGAATTCTTTAAAAGATCAAATACAAGTTTAGGTGCTTGAGGGAAGTTGTTATACCGCATTGTAAATGGATTCCATAAAGCATAATCAAAATCAAGAAGTTGAGTGCAAAACAATCAATTACAGCATCCAACTATTGTTGTACCAAAAAACAGCATACTTGAGTCAATCTTTTGACGCCTCATTGGGATGTCTATTTTTGTTAATGATCTCTTTACCCCATCATTATCAAAATATTCCGAATACGAGTAGAGCTTCTTGAAACCATTATGAAGGATCACGTGAAAATTGGTTTTGGAATTGATGGATTTTTGACAATGCATGTTAATGAAATACTTGCTATCGATCAAACCACGCCATAACTTTGACACACATCTAAAACAAAGAAGAGACTTTACCGGTAGTGCTTTGATTTAAGACTATAATCAACCTCAAACAAACTAATACACACACAAACAGAAAGCATAAAAAGAATCAACACTAGTTTACTGTGGTTCACCTATCCAAAGTGGATAGACTACATTGACGTTGAGCTCCAGAATAGAGGGGCTCTCTGCACTATCAGATCAAAGTTTACAAATTACAAGAATCATAGCACACCCTTTAACGAATCAATCGCACAGTCTTCAACTCACAACCCACTGTGTAACTTCTACAAAAGAGAAACACACAATTGGAATCCCTAACACTGAGAGAAACGCAACCCTCACGAAAGATTAAGATAATCACTCAAGAAATTACACAGATGAACAGACGAAGTAAAAACCCTAGCCGCTGAATGTTCAAAGTGAAAAGTGCGTCGGTTGCAAGCGAAAATAGCCTTTTTGTATGACTAAGCAGGTGGTTTCATGGCAGCCGTTGGATCAAGTGGTGAAGCAACGATCCAGATCATTCAAGCGCAAAGCCAATAAAACGACAACGTTTAAAACAGATTCACACGACATCATTTTAGGCTTCATATTTAACAAGTAGCCTCAAAAGTATATATATGATTAATTCTTGATAGAGTTCTGACATTCTAAACAAGAATCAAATTAATAAGCCACTTACCAATTGATTCAAGAAGAGTTAGCAGAACCTTACCACTAAAGAAGAGTTAGCAGAACCTTGCGCCTGATAAAATTCTGAAATATTATTGTTGAAACGTGAAATAAAAAACCATATAAATAGAATTAATAAACAAAATAAAATCCTAATTAATATAGGAAATAAATAATACTGAACTATTAAGATTTCCTAATATCTTGAATGTATTATGAGCTTCATTATGAATTTGATAATATCCATGTGATAATAATTTTAATGTCTTGTTTTTGTCCTTAAATTTAGCGTAAAACATGTCTAAGCTCACAAGAACAATCACCACGATTTTTTTAATTGATTTAGTCATATATAATATGAAAAGATTGACAAAATTGTGATAATAACTTACTCGCCCCAAACGAAAAGTCATGCTCTCTTGCTACTGGACCTACGTAACACGGGAAAAAGAATAGCTCCTAAAAATATCTTTTACGTTCGCTTTGTATATGATTAAAAACTTTTCGCGCTTTTTTTATATTTCTAAACCTAATAGAAGTATTAAATTTTGTAGTAAATTTTGCAGTAGCACGTGTTGGGCTACAATAAAAGATTTTTAATTGATCTAATCATATAATTTCAAATATTGCCAACCAGTTGACCCATTTTATTACCTCTAAAATGTTGGAATTTAATAATAAAATTGGCAGCAAAACAGCAGCAGCAATGAAACAGCTAAAAAATAGCAAGAGAACTGCAGGAAAAACAGCAGAGAGACAGCAGCAAAACAGCAGTGAAACAACAGGAAAATAGTAAGAGGACAGCGGGAAAACAGCGATAATACAGCAGTGAAACAGTAACAAACACAGCAGCGAACTAGCAGCAAGACATCAGTGTAGACATCAGTGTTAAGGCGTGCAAAAGCACTGTCCTTAAGATCAGAATTCTGCCCCTACTAGAAGAATCTTCGTGGTGCAAAAAGGCTCAACAGCGAATTGACCTCAGGATACAATGACGAATCTCCTTTTAGAGTGCACACTCTAGTAGAGATTTAAAACAATAATAGAGAAGTAGCTAAGTAGTGATGATATGATATCAACAATGAGAACTAAAAAGTGTTTTGTCACAATATGAAAATGGGAGCAAAAGCAATTGGAGTATATCACAAATGAAATGGAATCGGTCCTTTTATACACAAAATATTTGGGTGTTACTCTCCCAATAATTAATACAGTAATAGCCAAATTACTCCAATTTATTGAAATTATCACAGCTGAAATCATAACAGCCAACCATAAAACTGTCACTCACCTATTAAAACTCAAAAAACTGTCATTATACTAGTTGCATAACAACCATTTTTCAATTAAAAATTGAAACTGCTATTGCTTTAATTGCATAACAGTCTAAAAAGCAATTAACACTTGTATTTTGAAATACTATAATGGCAGATATTATCACAATCCCCCACATATTTAAAAAATAACCAATCACTACTAATTATAGAATTTAATGTTTATGAGTTGGTGTCTTTTAGACTATGAACCAATCATTGAGTAACTAAACGTGAGTTACAGAAATTTCGTGAAATTAAGTTTCTATGAACCAAAAATTTCCTTATGTAATTCAGAGGATTAGTTCCTTACACTAAATTTTCAATATTGTATATTGTTCTACGGTTTAGCACTTTATGGCCCTATGCTAGCTTGGATTTCATGAGTGCTCTAGAGATGTCTGCCTAAGCTCTCATAGGAATCGACCCAATTCCACACTCACATAGGTGAAACTCCATAAGGTGTGAATTGCAGTTTTTCACACCACTATTTATGTTGGCTATGGATTTCATTAAGAGTAATTTTACTCAACCTTATTCACTGCAATTAGTATTATCTCGCAATAGGGAGGATTTTCTATAGATAAAATTTGATAATACTTAACAAGACAATATGTGACTTGTTATTACCCTCATGAACCTACTTGTTGGGATCTCCAATCACATAGGTAGGGTTACCATCACTCTTGCCTTATGCTTTAGGCATAAGTCCCATCCCCCTTGAAGTGTATTCCACTAACATCCTACTTAGTGGTTTAGTTAGAGGATCGGCCAAATTTAACTCTGACTTCACAAAATCTAGGCTCACTGCCCCAGATTCTAGCAGCTGCTTATGTCTTATCCGGATATGTCTGCTTTTCCCATTATAAATTTTGCTCTTTGCTCTCGCTATTGCGGCCTGACAATCATAATGGATTGATACTGAAACAGGAGGGTGAGTTTCAATAGGAAGATCTGCTAAGAAATTCCTTAACTAGTCAGCCTCAGAACATGCCTTTTCTAAGGCAATAAGCTTAGACTCCATGGTAGACCGAGCTATGCAAGTTTGTTTGGAAGACTTCCATGACACAACACCTCCACCAAGTGTAAAGATATAACCACTTGTGGATTTTATTTCATTTGAATCTAAGATCTAATTGGCATCAGGATATCCTTCTAATATAGGTGGTGTACTTCCAAACGTTAGCCCATAATCAATGGTGCCCTTCAAATATCTAGCAACTCTGTCTAATGCTATCCAATGACTTTTATCAGGATTATAGGTATACCTACTCAATCTAGTGACAACATAAGCAATATCAGGCCTCGTACTATTCATTAAGTACATAAGGCTACTAATGATGTGGGCATATCTATTTTGACTCACACTGTGTTGTGTATTTTTCTTGAGTTGAGTATTTCTATCATAAAGAGTTGAGATTTACTGTCTAAATACCCAAATTTTCTTAAGAAATTTTGGACATAGTGTTGCTGTGATAACTTAAGACCATTATTTATCTTAATGATTTTAATCCCAAGAATAACATTTGCCTCTCCTATATCTTTCATATCAAAATTTGGGGCAAGAAACTCTTTAGTCTTAATTATCACATCCATATTAGCACTAAATATTAACATGTCATCAACATAGAGACATATTATCACATAATGTTGTCTTCAAATAGTTTAGAATATACACATTTATCTGAATCATTAATTGTATAACTATTTGAGACTAACACTTGGTCAAACTTTTTATGCCATTTTTTGGTGCTTATTTAAGTCCATAAAGAGACTTTACCAGTTTGCACACTTTATGCTCATTACATGGGATAACACAACCCTCTAGTTGTTTCATATAAATTTCTTCATCCAGGTCTCCATTAAGAAAAGTTGTTTTTACATCCATTTGATGTATATAAATTGCAGCTAAATCAATTAACACTCTAATTGATGCTATTCTTGTTACAGGAGCATAAGTGTCAAAATAATCTCCTTTTAGAGTGCACACTCTAATAGAGATTTAGAACAATAATAGAGAAGTAACCGAGTAGTGATGATATGATATCAACAATGAGAACTAAAAAGTGTTTTGACACAATATAAAAATGGGAGCAAAAACAATCGGAGTATATCACAAATGAAAAGGAATCGGTCCTTTTATACACAAAATATTTGGATGTTACTCTCCCAATAATTAATATAGTAACAGCCAAATTACTAGCCAAATTACCCCAATTTATTAATATTATTGGCTCTCATTACCCTTCTCCTATAGCAGAGGTTTTTGGCTTGACGGTTTGAAGCGACTTCCCCACCTTATACCATTCTATTAGCAATGGAGACAGCCCACATAGTATAGTGGTATTTGGAATAAAAATACTATGTGTAGGTTTAAAGAGGAAATATGAATGCATTTAGAATTGATCAAGAGATAAAAAAATGGCAACTAGAATTTCACCAAGGGTTCACAAAAAGCTTAAGGAAGAAGGGAGAATAACAAGAATGGTGTTTTTTAAATCTCATTTGTACTCTATTTTAGTCTCAAAATTTATAAAGTAAAAATTATATTTAAATATGTTGATGCTAAAAATTATATTTAAATATGTTAATGCTTGATTTTGACACCAACGACTCACACATGTAAAATGCTAAGTAGACTTAAAAATTACACGTGATATGAAAATGTGCAACGAAATAATAAATAAGAGACAATTTTTAAAGTTATTCAGATGCTAAAATGTTAATCCTACGTCCACTATATTTGTATTGATGGATGATTACAGTTAGGTCGCGGGCAACGAGCTGAATTATAATCTAGAGAGAGAATTTAAATACAGAGAGAGAGTCTGCTCTTGGAAGATTAAAAATAAACGGATCCTATAAATGAGAGAGGAGCCCTCTATTTACAGTCGAAGGATTCAAGGTAATAATCGTGATTCTACAGTCGGATAAGTGTGGTACAATTTCTAACCTGCTTCCCATTGGCTGACTGCATAGGAGATATCCTTAAATTGTGTAAGGCTTGGGCAGATGGACAATTCCTAGCCACTCGCAAGCCAAGCTTTCACCTACCACACTGACGACAACCTTACCTCTTCCGTTCTTGTGTGACGTGACAACGTCTGGATGGCACAGAGCAGTGGCGGATCCAGGATTTTTGTAAAGGGGGGCCTCCGCGGCTCGGCCATTATTTGCCAAATAATTAGTGAAAACTTTAAAAATCACCAAACCTTAATAAAAAAAATAACACAATATTAAGAATCTGAGAAAAAAGAATATACATTAACACAATATTTTCTTACTTGAATAAATCTATGAGAAGCAAAATTTTGAGTAAAAGTGTTGAGTAAACCTTGAACAAAACTTTCTTTTAATATTTTTATTTTTGGATTTCAAATATAATAATATAAATTTTCATAACGTTGATCAAACCTAGCTTAATTAAGCTAAAGTCAACCAAAACTTAAATCAAGTCAACGTTACGTTGACTTTTAATATGAATTAATAAAAGAAGGGAAATTTTTTTAGTATAAACATAGATAGTAACTCAAATTTCTTTAAGAATTTTGAACAACTGAACGGTGACGTTTAAAATATAGAAAAGTGGTGGGTGAATGATGAAGAATAACGTCCTTTAAAATATATTTAAGGTTTTAATTTGAGAAAGTAAGTTTATTCTTAGACAGAAAATATAAAATAAACTCACAAGATTAATATTTTTTTTCTCAAATTAGAATAAAAAACCTCAAAAAAAAAAAAAAAAGATTCAATCCTTAAATAAACTAAATTGAAATGAACAATACACATACTTAAAATCTATAAAACTAAAAACTAAGCTAATTATGACACCTTGAGTAGTGAAAATTTAACAATTTAAGTCTTCAAAATTTATAAGAGAGAATAACATGAGAAAGAGAAAGAGAGAGTAAAGAATTTGCGGATAAAATCATAAAAAAACAGGTAAAGCTGTGTAGAAAAACACTGGAGAGAGTTTTAAACTTTTAATATAATGTGAGTTTGTAATATATATATATTATTAATAACAAGTTTTTTTGTAGACCTAGATATACGGTATGTATAATAATTCTTATTTTTTTAAAATTTGAAGGTGCGTCTGGATATATATATTAATTAACAATTTTTTATGGCTTGTATATTAATAATTTTTTTTTTCAAATCTGAGGGTAGGGCCTACCGTCAAAGGGGCTGAATCTGCCCCTAGCACAGAGTCTTCCTAAACTCTGATTGACCTTTGCTATCGTGAGCTTACGTCAGTCCTGATTTTTTAGGCATAACAAAATAGATATTAATTTATTTCAAAATTAATCTTAAGTAACCGCAAAAATAAATAATGAGATATCATTTATAAATTTACTGAATTAGAAATTGAGTGCTAAACTTCCTTTCCCTTTATAAAAATTAACAAAAGATGAATACTGTCGTAGTCTCTTACACTCTTTGTAAAACATCATTTTATAATTTATTTAAAAAATGAAATTTTAAATATCCAAGAGCGATAAAATAAATAAATAATAAGATTTAATTACAAAATAATGTTTAATTGGGGCTTATTACATAAAAATTAGTTATTAGGCCTCGAATAATTCCACATAAATTCTCTATGTAGAAGTGGACTTCTCTAACGAAACTCCCGCCACTTTTCTTCACTTCTATCTTCCGCACCACGTTACTCTTCCCTTCTTCTTCCTTTCCTTCTTGATTGTTGAATGTTAACTCTTCGTTCATGCCATCCTCTGCTTTACAAATCTTTATCTCGCAATCTCCTGAAACCGACCGCACTATTTCATCTCTCTTTCTCTAGTAAACCCTTCTCTCACAAACCAAAACCCCTCTCTATCTCCTTAAACCCTCAGCCCAAGATGTCTACTCCTCCCTCCGCTTTCGATTTTCTCATGTCCAAATCTCGCACCGCCGCCGCCAAAAAGAACCCTCAATCCACTTCTTCTCCTAATAAGCGTAAAACCACAAATGTCCAAAACCCTAAACCACCAAATTCATCAGCTGATGAAATTCAAGAAAACGCCGAAAAACCCAGTTTAGATCTCAAGGAACCCATCTCGAATCAACATGAACCGCAAGATTCAGTTGACGCCAAACAGGCCCAACAACCGGTTGATAATTGCGAAAGACCCAAAAAGAAACCCAAAGTATTGAGTGCTAATGAGAGAGTTGCGGAATTGAAGAGTAAAATGGTGTTGTTGAAGGAGAAACCAGGTGATTTTGATCCTAAAATGGTGGCGTGTTGGGAGAAAGGAGAGAGGGTGCCGTTTATTTTCTTGAGTTTGGCATTTGAGATGATTTCGAACGAAACGGGGCGGATTTTGATTACTAATATTGTGTGTAATATGTTGAGGACTGTCATGGATACGACACCTGAGGACTTGGTGGCAGTTGTGTATTTGGCGGCCAATAAGATTGCACCAGCTCATGAGGGACTGGAGCTAGGAATTGGGGATGCTTCTATTATAAAGGCGCTTGCGGAAGCATATGGGAGGACTGATGCCCAGGTTAAGAAGCAGTATAAGGTACTGAATTTCTTTGTTTAGTTTGGTAGCATTGCATATGGAGTTGTGTTGTTTCTATGATTAATATTTGTTGTTGATTTTCGTGATGTGATGTTATTTGTAAATCTTGAGGGGTTATTTGAGC
Organism: Pistacia vera; assembly: GCF_008641045.1. NCBI lineage: Eukaryota > Viridiplantae > Streptophyta > Magnoliopsida > Sapindales > Anacardiaceae > Pistacia > Pistacia vera. The sequence goes on along the minus strand of NW_022196713.1, from coordinate 718,678 downwards.
AAGACACATGATTGCTGTGCTTTTGAAATTGAGTTCATTAAATGGGTTCGGAAGGTGTCTGAGTTATAAAAGAATGAATTGATGTTGTAGGATTCTATGTTTCTTATTGATATATGTGGCTGAAGACAAATAAGAGCTCCAGTCATATTATATTTCCTTTATTTCTTATATTGTTTTTATTCACATTTTGTTTCATGTTTTTTAATTGGTAGGAAATGGGAGATTTGGGCCTTGTTGCCAAAGCAAGTCGCTCATCTCAATCAATGATATTCAAGCGGCCAGATGCATTATCTATTTGTAAAGTTTTTGATGCTTTTCGGCTCATTGCTAAGGTGTGCTGTCTTTTTTCTTCTTAAATGCAAAAGCATTGTTTGGTTTTTGGATGTGTCATGTGAGTGAAATGCCTTATTTTGTTTGGACATGTGTGTTTACTTGATTATCATTGTTGTCAAATGCTGAAATTATTTATTGGAAATTATTTTAATCTTGTTCTTGACATGCCCCTATTATTGCTTAATCTTATAAGGAAGCTGGAAAAGATAGTCAAGAGAAGAAAAAAAACAGAATCAAGGCCCTCCTTGTTGCTGCCACTGATTGTGAACCTCAATATTTGATTCGTCTACTTCAGGTGGTTGTTGGACAAATACTTGATATTGGCTTGTTGGCTGCTATATCTATATGAGTTGTGTTCATTTTGCAGTCAAAGTTGCGAATTGGACTAGCAGAGCAAACTCTCTTAGCTGCATTGGGACAAGCAGCTGTTTATAATGAACAACATTCTAAACCACCTCCACATGTTCAATCTCCTTTAGAGGAGGTAAGTTGATGCTTTCTTGACCGCTTTAAAATGATGTCAATGTAACTAGCAATTGACAGTGGAAGGCTCTTTTATTTCTTTCATTATTTTCTTGCCATCACATTACCCAAGGTCAAATATCCTTAAATCTGAAGTATAAATTGATAGTAATTTTATTTTCACAAAAGAAAGTGCACTTTCTGTGAAATTGAATTCTCATTTTTGAGTTTTCTCTTCCAATCAACAGTCTATTTGTTTTGTCTGAACAGGCTGTGAAGATTGTTAAACAAGCGTTCTCTGTACTACCTGTTTATGATAAAATAGTCTCTGCTCTTCTTAGTGGTGGCGTGTGGGATCTACCGAATACATGCAGTTTTACGCTGGGTGTCCCGGTTGGACCTATGTTAGCAAAACCAACCAAAGGGGTGTCTGAGATCATAAATAAGTTCCAGGATATGGAATTCACATCTGAATACAAGTATGATGGAGAACGTGCCCAGGTATAATACCTAGTTATGCTACTTCAGGTTTCAATTTTTGCTGGTTGCAATGGATATTATGTGATAATTTATTCATTTAATGCAGATACATTACATGGAGAACGGTTCTGTTGAGATATACAGTCGAAATTCTGAACGTAATACTGGAAAGTTTCCTGATGTTGCTCTTGCAATTTCAAGGTAGTACAACAGTTCTGATCATAGATGTGATTTTGTGTATGATTCATTGGCCATATATTTGGAGATCATCTGAGCATGTTTGGGAGGAGGAAGAAGGGTTGAGTGAGAGAAAAGGAAAGAGGGAGGAGAGGAGAGGAAGCAGAATCAATCCCTTCAGACATGAACCGAATGGAGAAGGGAAAGATAACTAAAGTAAAAAAAAAGAAACAATAAAATACAAAATTCTAACTCTTACCTTTTTTCTTTTTTTCCTTTCCATCAAATACAAGGAGGAATAGAGAGACTCCCCTTATTTTTTAGTTTCTCCCTTATACCAATCCTTTCCTCCATTATTTTGTCCCTTTTATAAACCAGAGCATTGAGGAAGCTTATCTATTCAGAATTCCAGACTAGGTTAAGCATATGCATAGAGAAGAAAGTTTACCTTGAAACTGAATTAAATGCCCTAAATCAAGCTATATCCCAGCACTTCGGCTTCTTTTCTTCCTTATGTTCATTAGAGGGCTTGATTTAGCTTGGCAGGGCTTCATTTAAGAAGTTCAGCATGGTCGCTGGGATTATCTGAAGTCATGATAAGCAGTTGCATATTTATATTTCTAATTCTAGATCTTGCTGTTTTTGTTTTAGTGTTGTCTGAGAAGCTTCTGTGTAATTTTCTGTTGCAATGCTTTATATTTTGTATAACTGTACCAGATGACCTTCTGATATTTCATGTCATTAAACTTCACCTGAATGGTGGAATGTGCATATACTTTTCCTGTGCTACATTTTGTTCCTCTAGCTTCCGAATTTAATTGCTGTTTGGAGTGAGTAGCATAACTTCAGGCTTGGTACTTTTGGTTTATGTTTTGAATTCCAACTATCATCTTAAAGAGACAAACTTTATATAAATGTTGATGTGAACATTCAGAACCTTTAAAGAGATTTATTCTTTAAAGTTGGTTGCTGGTAACAAAGTGATTCCTGCTTCCCTAGTAATTATGCCAACTTAGTTGGTGCTTAAATTTAGTGCTTGTTTGCAGATTAAAGAAATCCTCTGTAAAATCATTTGTTCTGGACTGTGAACTTGTTGCTTATGACCGGGAGAAACAGAAGATTTTGCCCTTTCAGGTAATGCATTTCAACTCATGCTCTACGTAATAACAAATAGGTGCAATTTTAGGAATGTATGATAGTCACTAGTGAACATTCATTTGATGGCAGATCCTTAGTACTCGAGCTCGTAAAAATGTGTCTGTGAGTGACATCAAGGTTGATGTCTGCATATATGCTTTTGACATGTTGTATGTCAATGGCCAACCACTTCTTCAGGAGCAACTGAAAGTTCGTAGAGAGGTATGCTTTTTGTTGTGACCCAGTTGTTGTAGGACCTTTACATTATCTTCATACCTTTTAGTATCAGTGCCATTGTTTATTGCTATGGTATTATGTATTACATGTTTTTATCTTTAGGGTTATACCTGATAAATGACAGACGTAGTTAATTTTTCTTTTCCTTAATGCAAAATGACAATGGTATTGCTGTCACTTGAATTGAATCTTGTACGGATATTATATTTGCTCCGAATAATAGTATTAGGCTTACAAGTTTGAGTTGAGATACCATGGCTTCGAGCCTGTTCAGAATTTATTTTTTCTAATAGGATGAAATAGTAATATTTGTAAAGGGCTAGGCCAGTGGATTCATTATATTTCTCATGACATGTTGGCATTCAGGATACTGAGTGATGTGTGAAAATTTTATGCATTAGCTCACTAGTTATTTGGAATTTCTTGTCTTCATTTGTTTGTTTAAATTAATTGACTATGGTCCTCCTTATCTATTATGTTCAGCTTAAGAAATCAGCGTCTCTTCTTTTTCTCCTCTCTCCCTCTCTCTGTGGTGATCAATTTTGTGAACCTTCTGAACAGTCAATTTTTCGCACCTTTTGTAATATGAAAAAGGTACACCTGTCCTAGAAAGAATCTAGTATTCATGCACAGAGATGGAAAAATATGGAAACGTTTTGAAGAATCTTGAAGAACAATGGCTTAGCGGCATAATTATGATATTGGTTTGAATAGAAAGGGTGACGGTCATTGTTATTGGTGGTTTGGTTTATTCAATATGTGACGTTTAAGTTTCCATGTGTACTTTTACAACGCATGGGTTTGGAATTGTTATTAGATCTTTGGATAACTTGTTGTACTGATAATATCTCCACTACTCCTTTGAGCTCTATACAACATTTAGAAGTCAGTAACCATCAATGTGTTCATATCTGTGGGCCTCTGACCTTTGCTTTTTGCAGAGACTTTATGACTCATTTCAGGAAGAACCTGGATTTTTCCAGTTTGCAACAGCTTTAACATCGAGTGATCTTGATGAAATACAAAAGTTTCTTGATGCTGCTGTAGATGCAAGGTATTTGTTTAATGCTTTACTGTTATTCAGTGGAAAAAATAGACTTGAACCTCATATGCTTTAAAATAAACCTATCTGCATTGTTTAGATGGTTTAACAGTGCAGTTAGATGATCTTATATAGTGATTGTGGTCGAAATCCTTCTTCTATTATGTAAAAAAAGATACCAGAGCACGTCAATTATTGTTTGATGTTCTCATTTTGTTTGTTTAAGTTGAGTTGTAAATTTAATGGTGTTTGGACTCTTTCTTGGAGTTGAAGACAAATGACAAAGTATGACATCAAAAGCTTGGTTAATCTCAAAGTCTTTGAAGGTTTTTTAATGATCAGCATTATTTCTCTTCTCTAATCCATCTTTGACTAAAACATGAATTTATAAGTTTGTTCAATCTCAAAAACTTGTTACCTAGGTTCAGTGCATATTCAGTGGACTTAGTCACCATCATCACCAATCACATCCACATCCACATCCACTTCATTTTTTTTCTCTTCAATTCCTTGGTCTTCCTCTACTACGGGCATTCTAGCCTCAGAGGCTGGTAAGCTGGGTGAGGAAGAAGTTTGTTCTGCTGGGATATACGTTCCTTTGTACCTATATCTGGAATCTGTCTCAGATCTGATTTTGGTTGTGAAAGGAAGTGGAACTCAATTGGTTTGATTATGGGCAACATGGAACACTAACTTTTCCAATTTTAATGTGATTTGGATGTTGTGCTATGTGTAAGATGGTTTGAAAATTACTTTGACTTTCTGTATGAGTGAGATCACCATGTACTTTAATTATTATTGATATTGTTTTCTGTGTTCATAACTCATCTTCATTTCTAGTTCTGAGGGTTTAATCATCAAAACACTGAATCGAGATGCCACATACGAGCCTTCAAGGCGGTCTCATAACTGGCTGAAACTGAAGAAAGATTATATTGACAGGTAAGGTGTAAGGACTATTAGCTTAAATAGAAATTTGAGTTCATGAATTTCATTTATCTTTGTCACTGCTCTGCAGTATTGGAGACTCGCTCGATTTAGTACCTATTGCTGCATTTCATGGGCGTGGGAAACGTACAGGTAATGGTTATAGCTAACTGGAGTTTCACAGTCAATTGATTGTTTCAGTTCTTTGTACCCTAGTTTCAACTTCAAGCTTGATTAATGTTGATGATGCCCTTTTGTTTCTCCTTAGGTGTTTATGGTGCTTTTCTATTAGCATGTTATGACAGCAACAACGAAGAATTCCAAAGCATTTGTAAAATAGGTGAGCATAAATTTTATTTATACCATTGTTTGATAGCCACTGGATCTCTTTCCAATTAATGTCTGTTATGGCTGATTTGTTCTCCTAATCTCCAATTCTTTGGCGTTTCTGAACAGGCACTGGATTTTCTGAAGCAGTGCTTGAAGAACGTTCCTCTAGTCTCCGCTCTAAAGTAATTCCGAAACCAAAGGTTTGTGTCCCTTGCTCTTTCCTATAGTAAAACAACTGAGGAAATTGTTTATTCATCATGTTTTCTTTATGACAGACTTACTAATTCTTGCATCTGTGTCACTTCCAGCCATACTACCGATATGCAGATACCATCAATCCAGATGTATGGTTTGAGCCCACCGAGGTAAATTTATCATCTAATCCCGTAGTTGAACTCCTTTATTTGTGATTTTCAGCTATTTTTGTGGTTTTGCTTTCCCCATTTATTTCTTGTAACTTGTGAATTTTACTTGGAATTTGTGCATCTTTTTTCTATTTTTGGTATTGTTGATAGAGTTCAGTCTGTCTTTAAATTTTATATCTCCTCCAATCCCAACCTTTTGGTGGGTGGGCACCATCCCAAACATGTCTCCTTGCAATATATTTACCACTCAATTGCAACTTGCAATTCCTAGGATAGTCTATGAAGTCTTTGCTATCCAGTTTCATTTGAATCCCTGTAAAGGTAATTGGCTATGTTGTAGTTTCTAATCTTATGACCTTGAATTTCACCTGATTGTGGAAAATTCATAGTTTATTTAATTTACACTTTTTGGTACCAGAAAAAAAAAAATTGAACAATTCTCTTATTTACAGCTAAATGATTGTGGTATCCTTGATGGAATGAAGCCCTGTTAGTTTACTTCATTTCAGCAGTTGATTTTTTTACAGTTTTCTTGACCCAAGGAAAGAAATTGTTGCAGGTCTGGGAGGTGAAAGCTGCAGATTTGACTATTAGCCCTGTTCACCATGCAGCAATTGGTGTTTTGGATCCTGATAAGGTTGAATTTTGTAGAAACTTGAATCCTTACAGATTTTTCTCTCCTTTTTGTCTAAAGTTTTGTTTTATTTTATTTTATTTTCAATTTGTTGGTTTTCTTTTAGCATAAATGGGTTTAAAACCAGGCAAGAATGGCTCCTATAACTAATGATCAGTCATTTCATGAGGCAACACATTTCTGGCAATCAGAGATCAATTGTTATATCTTTCTCTGTTTACACTCTTGACTATCAGTCACTACTTAAACACCTGCCCCATGATAAGTCTACTCAGCAGCATATTTAAATGTTTGCAACTACAATAAAAGTCAATGTTACTTTCAATATAGAAAATCGTATCATCAATTTTGTTGCATGCTGCTAAGGATTCCGTATATAAGCTCTTTGGCATTCACATTGCCAGTCTTTCAAGTTTCATATGTTCATGTTTTTTGCATTTTGATTGATGGAATGCCAAGCAGGGTTTCTACATTTGTAAGTTTATGCTTGCTGTATGCACTGAAGTGTGTGAGTTTCATGTTATATTGTGAAGGTCGATTAAAGACTTGCCTCCAGCCCAAAATTGTGTATACACGCACACAACTCTAAATAAAATTTGAATTTTGCCTGTTCATTGTTTTCTTATTTTTAATTTGTTTTTGGGTAGGGCATTTCACTTCGATTTCCTCGTCTAATTCGTGTTCGGGAAGATAAGAATCCAGAGCAAGCCTCGTCATCTGAGCAGGTGAAGAAGAATGCTAGTTGCTTGATAATTTATTCACATGGTCTAAAAGAACAGATATAGGGGAAAAACAAAGAACGATGGAAGATTTAAATAAGTAGCTTTGTTCAAATTGTTTGAAGTATAAATATATATATTTGCTTTATGCCTTTCTCATTTATTTCCAGGTTGCGGACATGTATAACGCTCAAAAACACAATCAACCAAATAATCAAGATGACAATGAAGATGATTGAGGAGCTGGCTCAAAGTCCTCTTGGACATATCTTCTTGTAAAGTTAGCTCTGTCTTGAGAAAAAAAATTCCATGGAGATATTGCAATGATAGCTGTTTTTGAGCTTTAAATGCAAGAATGATTACCTACTCACTAGGAGACTTGCTTGCGCAATATGAATTGGAGTCGCCATGCTCTTTGCTCTAAACTTAGTATGATTTGGATATTGTAGCCATCAAAAAATTTTCAGAATCTGAAGAGGAAAATGTGTCAGCTGCAAAATCAGCATAGTATTTGATTTGTTGGAATGTATACTGTTGCTTTTCTCAAAGCCATTTGTATATAACATTGCTTTTAACAAAACACAAGACGCTTATGCATTGCTTTTTCTATGCTCCAGTGATTTTGTGGTTTTTAACTTGGGCAGCAACTGTATTAACCGAGAAGATATGAATTTTCCTCATAGCACAGATAAGAAAGCATGGTTTGAACTGGAAAGCCAGTCAGAATCAGGTATATGTTTTCTTTCTTTATTTGAATGACTGTTGATCCAAGTTCTCCACTCTCTAGAAATTTGTGATTTTTGTGATAGTAGCGTTTCTTTATGTTTAATATGAATATTCATAATGCTTTACATTGGTCATCCTTATCCAGGTCCATCCAGCCTTGGGATTGTAGTCTTCTGGTTTGGGTCGAGTTGGGTATTCAGATTCCATTTGAAAGTAATAGAGATTTAACTGGGCAGGCCTAGAAATGGAATGGTTATTTCAGCTCATTATTAATATTGGCTGGTTGAGGATTTGGGATGAATAATTGGTCAAGGTTAAGTATTCGATAAAGCTAGAACTATGAGAGGGAAGTGAATGTGACCAGATGCTATGAGGAGGATGAGGAGGAGTAGTAGTAGTAGTAGTAGAAGTAGGTCAAGAAGTCTAATAAAATGTCTTTTTGGTCAAAAATTAACATATTAATTTCTATGCCTCTGTGCCGTGTGGACCAGGGCCATTCCTTACAGATTTTCCCAGTTTTCAACCTAACTTTGCAACCGGCTCTTGAGGTCTAAAGTCTTCTTTTTTTCTATTTGCCTTTTCATAAGTTTACACTTGCCTCAATTTTCTCTCTTTCTTTCATTTTTTTAAAAATGTTATTTGAAATCACTTAATGTTTGAAGACTTTGAGTCAGTTCTGTGATATAACATGTCTGGCCTCTATTTTCCATATGCATTTGAATGCTGTCTCTGTCTCTAAATTTACTGGGTTTTTTGAAAGCTCAGTCTGTGTTCATACCTTTTTCTTCAGTTAATTGATTGGTTAATGAGTAATATATGTAGAATTGTAGAAATTTATCTCCTGTAATCTGTGTAGTTAAATCTGAAAGTGATCATTAGAGGAATTATAAGGTCTTTTAGTGAATACTAAATAGAATTAGCGATAGAAGTTTCCTTCCATGAGACAACAGGCAAAAAACTGAGGCGGTAAATGTGTCAAATCGAAACATGTTATGATATGCATGTTAACATCACATATTGATAGTGAGTGATAACTAAAAAAGTTTGAAAGATGCAAGTAAGAAGTGGAGTGGAAGATGGATGATTTGGTCCAATTAAATTAAGGTTGCTATGCATGGTTAAAAACAAAACCAATTACCATTCTTGGAAGGTTTAACATTGTCAAAGGAAGAATTGGTTTTTTAATGTGATAGGTTAAAATATATAATCAGTTAGTGGGTGAAAGAAATAATTAAAGCATAAAGGCATAAACAAAGTGAAGTGAAATAGAGAGTGACTTAAGTAAGTAGTATTAGCATTGAAATAAATTAATCATAAACTTTCCCTCAAAAAAGGATTAATATAATCATACAATCACACCATTAGTAGATCCTGATTCTGATTTGTGGGACCATTTAACCCGACAAGCAAGGTTCTTAGACCTTCTGGTTGTTGGCCTTACTCAACAACTCCACACCCACACCCAATACCCAAACCCACATCCAAACCCACACCCACACCCAAACCCATTAACCTTCTTCATAACACAAAAAAAAATCTCACTTTCACCAACACAAGCCACTTGCTAAACTAGTGCCTTTTAAGTTACATTTCACAACCCATGCCCACTGTCAATTTTGGGCAAAAATCAAGTTCAAGCCAACCCTAAAATGTGCAAAAGAAACACTAATTTTAGTCTTTACTCTTCTTCTTTCTCCACTGAGTTAAACTTGGGTTGGGATATCTTCCTTTTTTTTAACAACAAACTTCTGTACAAAAGCTAGATCAGAGATCAGTCACATACCCACCTTACAATTCCAACTCTACTAACCTATAATCATATTAAAATGGGTAAATTATAACAAAAATCAAACTATTTAGGCTAATTTGTAGTAGTAGTAGTGACAGAGGGAGAGTGAGTCAAGGGAGTAGAACCCTTTGATACTTGGTCTCTATGGGAGAATCAGACCCATCATAAAGAACTCTTTTTCTGTTGACTTTAGCACAGTTGTTTAGAATGCTACTGCAAGCATTGACGCTGATCAGGGAGTCTTGGTGAAGGAGTTGTGGCAAGGGAGGTGGTGGTGGTGGTGGTGAAGGTATGGTTACTGGTGGGATCTCAAAGGACTCAAGTGGAGGTGGTGGGTGTCTCCATTGAGGCAGTGGTCCAGCTAAAAGAAGAGTCTGTAAAAGTGGACCTGCTTTCATAACTGCCTGTAAAAGCTTTCCCTTTTCAGGTAATGGCTTCTCAGGCACTAGCTCAACTGTTGGTTCTTGAGGCGCTTGTGGTTGTACTGATACTGATGGTTGTAATTGTGTTTGTGGTGGTGGAGGCATTGGGTCAATGACTGGAGATGAAACGATACTTTCTTCACAATCTGATGAAGAGAATCCATTGTTGGAGTCAATTCCCCTTCTGGGATCATCTTCAATGCTTGAAATTCCAGAGAGAGGAGCTGCTGTTGTTTGCTGCTGCTGAAATTGTTGTTGTTGTTGAAGCTGATGTTGTTGTTGTTGGAACAAAAGCTTCTCATAAAGAAGTCTTTGGCATTTCTCTTGAGCGGCATCTCTTTCTCTGATGACTTTGCTTAGCAGATCTTTGAGTTGAAGCAATTGATCATCTCTCTTTTTAAGCTCTTCTTGAACCACCATCTTCGTTTGTTCCAGCTCAATAGTCGTGCACAAAAGTGAATGCCTTAGATCTTCCATACTCTATAACACCAAAACAACAACAAAGTTAGAACCAAAAATGCAAATTTCTGATAACTAATTAAGCAGAAAAGAAAAGAAAGAAGAATGTGAAGATAGTTATTAACCTTTCCTTGGCAGTAGTAAGCAAAAGTAAGAAGAGGGTTGCGTTGATTGTCCATGGCAGTGAAGAAAGAGAAGTGTTGAGGGAGAGATATAGAGAGAGAGAGAGAGAGAAAAGAGAGCTGTGGCGAATGGGAGGTTTCAGTGGTTCGTGTTTAGTTCTTATTATAAGTAGAAGAAGAGGGCTCCTACTTTTTTTTTTTTTTTTTTTTTTTCTTTTTTTTCTTTTTTTCTTTTTCTCACAAGGAGGTGAGGTGAGGGTAGACAAAAGCAGAAAAGGCCAAAGCCAAACAAGGCCTTATTGTGAGTCAGTCTTTTCGTAGCGAGTCCAAGTCACTATGCACCAAAACAGAATTCTTCTGGTGAAATTAAAAAATATCACTTTCAGCGCCAAAAGCGGGGTAGAAAACCATTCTCTGTCTTACCTTTTGCCTCTCTTCTTTAACCTCATTAGAGCTACAAGGGGCAGATTGTCTTTGTATGTGACAATATTCTCTGTTGGGAATGTTTTCGGGAGAAAAAATAAATTATTAAGCATACATTAGGTTAGATTGAGATTTTACTAATTATCTTTTATTATTTAATTTAATTGAGTATTTAAGAATTGAGACTATGAAAAGTGAGAAATCTATATTTAAAATATTAATTAAATGATAAAATCAAAATATAGATAATTATGTGAAATTATAATTAACTATATAAGCTGTTTTAACGTGTTTTAGACACATATACTTCATTTAAAATATATATATATAATATTTTTTTTGGTTTTTGGCAATACATAAATATAATTAAAATAATATCGTTATCCAAATCTAAGTAATGAAATTGGTTAAATAGGTATCCCCAAGGTGAAAACATGAGAATTTTGTGGCACGTGGGCTGCCTCACTTATTCAAACTATACTCTCCCTGTTCACTTGACCGGATGGTACTGCTGTCCAATGTCCATAAGATTTTTCTGAGAAAACTAGGTACAAAATTTCGAATTAATTTTTCATTAAATAATTTATCTATTTTTAACTGGCATACAAATACAATTTACGTGTATTTATAATTAATTACTTTAGTAATTAATTATACCTTAAGCTCAACGTCAACGGTTGAGTTGTGTTGTGTCTGAACGGTTTGTGAGCAGCCAAGAATGTTGAAAATGTCAAAGTTATAAAATAAAAAAACACAGCCTTGTTATTAATATGTGGTAATATAAAAATTGGAGACTAATTTAAAGGTAATATTAGGTATGATTCTTTAACTTTTACTTGGAAATTGGAGAGAATTTCTTGTTTTATCTGTTTAAAAATATAGCCCTCCATTGAATAATCGGTTAGCTTAGCCGTGGTCTCTTTTGGTTGGAATTTTATTATGAATACATAGATATGCCAAATTTTTAAATCAATAAGTCTTTTCTTGGTGTTTAATTTATCAGACACGCAGTAGTCAAGTTAAGAAAGTTTTTTTGTTATATTTAAAGAAGCATCTTATTGGTCATAATATTGAAATTAGTTAGTATAAAGTTAAAATAAATAAATAAATTCTAACCTGTCTACTTTTATGTTTATAAAACCTAGCTGGAAGTAGGAAATTTCCAAGTAACATTCCTTACATTTTTTTTTTTTTGGTAACCAAGGATGTTCAGGTCAGTTTGTGTGCACCTCAACTAATCTCCTGGGACCTTAAAGTTAACAACCGGATAATTCTTCAATGACCACCACTATTAGCAACCGGGGCGAATTAAACTCAAGATCTCTTAAATAATACATCCGAGAGTCTTAGTTAACTGTTTGGTCACCCAAGGGTTGGTTTATTCCTTCCATTTGTTATTAAAGCAAGAAGCCGACACAAATCAAAACCTAATTTCAGTGATTATAATTAATTAAAAGGATTTCTAATATCAGAAAAGAAATTATAATTGTGTTTTGACAAAGAAACATAGAAAAAATAGAGATATTTTAACATCATATGGCACTCATTTTTGACTTGTAGAATGTTTGCATGTGCCAATGCCATTACCATAGAACATAAATTCAGAAAATCTACACTAAAGTTAATACCAAAACCTTGATTTTTTTTGTGTCATGTTCATACATATTTATATTATAAGGTCAATGATTATGGGGGTTTTTTAATTGGTCATGAAAAGGGAGCTGGTAACCAAACTTTCCCGAAGAAAGCTGACGGACCACCCCCTTCCCCCCCACCCCTCTTTTTTTTTTCTTCAATAATTAAAAAAGTCCACAATTGAAGAAAGAACTAGGGCTTCTATTTGACTAATGTTAGACTTCTCACACACTACCCATGGGAATTTTTTTTTTATCCAATTCAATATAGTATTTCCAATAGGTCAAAACATGTTTAAGATATGATTATCCAATCAGAATACGTATCAAAATGTAATACGGAAGTATTATTATAAAATCAAAAACACATATTCAACGCGATTTATAATTAAAATATATAAATTAGAATATAAAATAAGGTAGAATTTCATAGAAAAAAAGGGACAAGAATGTTTATCATACCATTCATGTTGATTGGTAATGGTATCACTATATTGCAATATCGGTATTGATAAATTGTAGTTTTAATTTAGTTTGTAACTTTAGAAAAAGAGGTGGGAAAATCAAAATTAAAAAGGGGCGCCATATATGCCTTTATGTCAAATCGAAGAGCCAAATGTGAAGTAGTGTTTGGCATTTTGTTTTCAACTTTTCCACGTTAACCTGCATATCTAGCATCAATGAAAACCCAAGGTTAATTAATTAATTATTAACAACCTTAAAAAATTAAAACCGTTAGTAATAGTATTTGTCAATAATTAAAGAGTAAATAACTTTTTCCCACCCAAGGTTTGCCTTAATTATCATTCTCACCCAAAAAGTTTTAAAATACTACTTTCTCACCCAAAGTTAATACTTCGACCAATCATCGGCCGATTCTAGTATCTTTTCGACCTCACGCCACCATCATTCTCTTCCTTGATCATCACTCATCAAAACCCCTCAAATTTGCTCTTGCCAATCGAGCGATTTGTGTAACGCATAACCATCTCTCCCAAATCAGATTCTAACCAATTCCAATAACCAAAATCTAGCTTGCCACCACCAAAAGACTCACAAACATCTTATCTTCAAAAACCCCAATAACCTGGACTAAGTTTTATCTCCGTTAGCCATCAAATTGAGAAGTGTATTCTAGATAGTAAACAAAATATAAACTTTGGGTGAGGGAGTGACATTAAGGCAAACCTTGGGTGGGAAAAAGTACGTTTACTCCAATACTTACTTGGTGTGGGAAACAAGGTTTCATGACTAATATTGAAAACTTCATTTAACAATTATAACAAGTGTTTCACAACATCTCCTTCATTAAACAATATTTAACAAGTTATTTAAGTCAAAATTGTCACGAGATTCTTCTATATCCATCACAACATTATGGTTGAGTTATATAAGTTTTTATTATAATGTTTAATTTTTAATAATAAAAGTCCTCCAATTGGGAAGCATAATTTCAGCAGAAGTTAGCCTCCTATCCAATTGAATATTGAGGCATGTTAATGTGATAAGGTAATAATAATCATAATAATAATAATATTGAACATGCCAATTCCCATTAACATTAATAATAATTATCTTAGTAAATGAATAAATATAATAAACTAACTGTAGAATGTAGAAAATAATGTTCAGGTGTTTATGTTTCCCATTACGAAAAGCAGCAGACAAATTGTATCATAACACAATCACTTTTACCAACATTACTATTTATTATACTGTAATTTATGATTATTTTTTTAATTTAATTTTATTATGTATGATCCATTTTGGTGGGGGGTCAAAGGACCCACCTTATCGTATCTGCGGTTGTGGTGGTGAAGTATGATATGGTTGGCAACATTGGTAACACAATTCTGTTTTTACAAGTAATTATAAGTTTTAACTGAATTAATTAATTAAAATACCATAACACAAGGAACCCATTCCATATTTATTCATTCCTTTCAAAGGGAGAAAAAACTAAATTGGCTCCCCTATTTATGTTGGAATTTTAGGGTGCAATTTGTAATGTTTGGTCGGCCGAACTTGAGTTTCATTATTATTATTATTATTATTACATTTTTTTCTACATTATAAATTCTAGCATTTCTTTTTTTAATCTGCAATTGAGAAAAAAACTACAATTAATGGGTGCTTTTAAAAACATTTATATACCATTATCATAACTGTCTCTTAAATTTTATCAAAAATATGTTCGATAATCAATCAAATTTATTAGTAATAACCTCAAAGGTTAGCTTTGCAATCAAGGAGTTTTGTTAATTTCTTTGAATTCTTGGGTTCAAACTTTGAAGCCATCTATCACAATAACATTGTGGCTTACCTAGCCCTTTGGACTTATAGGGTGTTTAATGGATAATAAGGATTAGTTGAGGTGCGTGCAAGCTGGTTTGGACACTCCGGTTACCTAAAAAAAAAAATATATATTAGTAATCGAAGATATGTTGGATTAATTTTTGAATCATAACTATAAGGATTAGTTGAGATACACATAAACTGATCCAGACATCCCGGTTATCTCAAAAAAAAAAAAAAAAGGATATATATATATATTAGTGATTGAAGAAATGTTGAATTAAGTTTGGTGATGATACTGTGGGAAGGGTAGTTGGATGTTAAAGTAAAAAGAAGCATAGCGGTTATTCAAAAGAAGTAACGAATTTCTTTTGAGACGGTTAAAGAAAAGCTTCTATGTTTACATAATTTGTTCCTTTGACTCAACACTTTTGTGTTTTGAGGAGTATAATGGAACCTTATAATTGATTCATTTATCATGGAATTAAAGCAAGCAATAAAGGACTTGTACAACATTAATTTATTACCCCTTTATTTATCCTCTTATATTCACTTAAATGAACTATTAGGAGTTCTTTTAATAAAATAGATATTATTTATTTTGGATCAGACCAATATGAATTTTCTTTAATTTTCAGGTAAATTGTTTTCATCTAAAGCTTTGTTTATTAAGTTGATAGTTAATTAAGAAAGAACATTGTATTAAGATGCATATAGAAACAATTTTGTTTAATTAGTAATTGTCTGATCAGGACGTTTTCATATAATTTTGTCATGATTGTACAAATTTACTATAGGATTTGCATTGTAAAATATTAATTTCAATCTCGTGAGGTTAAGTCCAATGATATATAAGCATATTCCTAACAAAATTAATATCAGGAGAAAAACTATTATTTGTTTAATAACCCCTTTCTATGGAATATAAATTAACAACATTTTCAAAGATAAAATATTTTTTTTGGTAATTAAAAATAATATTATTCCTGTTTTAATTAATCATTAAGAAATTACAAGAATTACTTTTAAACACACTGGGATATGACATTGAGATTTGACTGGAGAGTTCTAAAATTTGTTTTTGTTGCAAGAAACAAAAAATAAAAATAAATAAACATAAGATTGTAGGCTGCATCCACGTGCATAATCAGGATTTCTAGAAAATAGGGTCAAAAGATTTAAATTGATGAATTTATAATGAAATATATATTGAAGTAATAAGTATAAAAAAAATTAATCTAAAAATTTAATCTTAGAAGTTATATGCATCAAATTATCAATTCTATAATTGTATTCGATGATTTTTCATATTTTGAAAATGTTTTATAATTGCTTCATTGATAATGCTATCAATTATCACTCTCTTAATATATATAATAAGACAATCATTAACAATTGATCTCTCATTCAATTCTGTAGTTGATTTTTCATAATGCTCATCACAAAAAAAGTTTTTTCAACACTTATAGTTGAAATAGGTAATACCAATACTAATTTGTTGAAATAGGTAATACCAATACTAATTTCAAAGTAAATAAATCAAGTGATACATCGTGTTCTTCTTTATTTGAACCAACTTTTCAACAAGAACATCAATTCCATTTAATGTTAAAAATCATTATCAGAGCCCATATCAAGAATCATGGCTTTGTTTGGTTGGTTATTTACAATAGCATTCTATGCTATTTTGCATTTTTGGAAAATATGATAGTATTTTAATAAGTTTTTTTGTACATTTTTTGAACATATTTAGACTATTTTAACCGCCTAGGTTTGTTAATTTAATAAACTCCTCCAATAATAAAAGTTTATAAATTAACAAAAACACCCCTATCTACCCAGGTGTTAGAGTAGATGCCATAGAACCAATCAATTATTGTAGATTTGACTCTCTGAAATAATGTTTATTAATCAACAAAACGCAATTTTTTTTTTTTATATCATGTAAATCATAATTGTGTGTATTGATATATGTCTTTAGGATGGTAGAACCGTAACGAAGGTATCAAGTATTTCAAATCTTGATAGTGAGAACCCTATGATCACATATGGTATCCATTCTAGAAATGTTCGTAGCCCTAGTATTATTCTGACCAAGGACATAGATAATACGGTAAGGCTATCATAGTGTTGAACGACCTTATCGAAAGACAGTGATTGATCTCACTTGTCAAGGTTGTTTGCCGACAACCTGGTACGACATATGGGTGCTTGTTGTAGGCAAGTTTACTGGATAGACCCACCAGAGGATTCCATATAGATGGTAACCGTAGTGTCTATGGAATAAATCTTTTAACGAATGGTGGTGCATGTGATCCTTAGACTTAAGATCACTGGATCGTCTTGTGCACTGATTGGTGTAGTTTGACACCAGCCTAACGTAGTTCTATTCAGAGCTATCAATACGGCAATGATTGATTGTATTGAGAAGTGTATCAAGACTATGGTGGATCAACAAAGAATTCATCACTCCCGGGTATGGGAGAAGTTATCTCATGACGCAATTCAGTGAATGACAATGACACTAAAGCTGTGGCCATAGTGGGATTGAGTTGTTGCTTAATCCAATTTATTATTCTGGTCATTGATCCAGTAACTGAATACAAAAATATCGAAGATAACTAAGGTTGAGACTATTTATATACCTCAGCCTCAATGAGATAACAGATGATGAAATGATCGGTTTGCGTAGTAACCATATCGTTGATGGACAAGTTGTTTTACTGAATCCGAATCTATCGGGTGACCATGATGCCTTGCTAGAGGTCAATCTTGGTCTGTGTTTAGTGAGACGATTGATTGGTGTCAATCGCGAGACTACTCACTGCCGATATGATGAGGAGTCTTCGGGTCACACACATAGAAGACATATTAAGGATGAATTGGTGAGAAAGTGTATTTTCGTTATTTGTGATGAAAGCGTATTTTCGTCATTTGTGATGAAAGGTTATTTTTGTCTTTTGAGATGAAATGACATTTTGGTAACCTTACAGTGCAATTAAATTTGCTGAGGTCGTTGCCTATATTTAATTTCATATTGAAATTAAAATTAGTGAGATTATATATTTAAATATATTCGTATATTTAAATATTATATATATATATTATTTAATATTAATATTTGATGATATTAATATTAGTAAAGATAATATATATGAAATCTGAAATTCATATTTGAATTTAAATATATATTTAATATTAATATTTGATTATATTAATAAAGATAATATATAAATATGAAAATCATATTTGAATTTGAATAAGATGTTATGTAGATTATTATCTTGTTTGGTAATGAAGATTTACTACTCTAGTCATAGAATAAATTTATTTCTAACTATATTAGGGTTTTAATTTTTGTTGCATATAAAAGGCAACTTAAAATTAAAATAAAATGGTAGAACACATTAATTAAATCCAAACCACTCACCTCACTCTCTCTCATGTTTTCACTTGGTGGAGAAGAGAATTTTTCTTGAAGAAAAATTATGCATCATTTTTGCTTGTGTGTCTTGCTATCACTTGAGACTGCAAGTCGATCGCCATCCTGTCTTCTTGTGGATACCGACAGTTCACTCTTATCTTAGAGTGGGAGTGATTCGTATCGATTGAAGGTGCCTCCAAACACTGTTATGAAATCTAGAGATTTTATATTCAATATCATTTCATATGTAAATAACATAAATTGGGTATAAGATTCTTGGGTTCAATGTTGTTGGGTTTTTTTTTTTTTTTTTTAGCTACAAGTTTGCCACTAAATTTCGTTCCTTTTCTTTTTTCTTTTTTTCTTTTCAGATTTGCATGGGTCGGGTTTCTAATCACTGACTGNAACACCCATATCCACCCACGTGTTAGAGTAGATGCCCTAGAGCCAATCAATTATTGTAGATTTGATTCTCTGAAATAATGTTTATTAATCAACAAAACGCAATTTTCTTTTATATCATGTAAATCATTATTGCATGTATTGATATATGTCCTTAGGATAGTAGAACCGTGACGAGGGTATCAAGTGTTTCAAATCTTGATAGTGAGAACCCTATGATCACATATGGTGGCCATTCTAGAAATGTCCGTAGCCCTAGTATTATTCTGACCAAGGACATAGATAATATGGTAAAGGTATCATAGTGTTGAACGACCTTGTCGAAAGACAGCGACTGATGTCACTTGTCAATGTTGTTTGCCAACAACCTGGTGCGACATATGAGTGCTTGTTGTAGGCAAGTTTACTGGATATACCCACAAGAGGATTCCATATAGATGGTAACCCCAGTGTCTATGGAATAAATCCTCTAACAAATGATGGTGCATGTGATCCTTAGACTTAAGATCACTAGAGCGCCTTGTGCATTGATTGGTGTAGTTTGACACCAGCCTAACGTAGTTCTATTCAGAGCTATCAATACGGTAGTGATTGACTGCATTGAGAAGTGTATCAAGACTATGGTGGATCAACAAAGAATTCATCACTCCCGGGTACGGGAGAAGTTATCTCACGTAAAGTTGTGGCCATAGTGGGATTGAGCAATAACTCAATCCCACTATGGCCAGTAACTGAATACAAAGATATCGAAGATAACTAAGGTTGAGACTATTTATATACCTCAGCCTCAATAAGATAACAGATGATGAAAGAATCGGTTTGCACAGTAACCATATCGTTGATAGACAAGCTGTTTTGCTGAATCCGAATCTATCGGGTGGCCATGATGCCTTGCTAGAGGTCAATCTTGGTCTGTGTTTAGTGAGACGATTGATTGGTGTCAATCGCGAGATTACTCACTGCCGATATGATGAGGAGCTTTCGGGTCACACACATAAAAGACAGATTAAGGATGAATTGGTGAGAAAGGGTATTTTCGTCATTTGTGATGAAAGCGTATTTTCGTCATTTGTGATGAAAGGGTATTTTTATCTTTTGAGACGAAAGGGCATTTTGGTAATCTTACAGTGCAATTAAATTTGCTGAGGTCGTTGCCTATATTTAATTTCATATTGAAATTAAAATTAGTGAGATTATATATTTAAATATATTCGTGTATATATATATATATTATTTAAATATTATATATATATATATATATATTATTTAATATTAATAAAGATAATATATGAATATGAAAATCATATTTGAATTTGAATAAGATGTTATGTGGATTATTATCTTGTTTGGTAATGAAGATTTACTACTCTAGTCATGGAATAAATTTATTCCTAACTATATTAGGGTTTTAATTTTTGTTGCATATAAAAGGCAACTTAAAATTAAAATAAAATGGTAGAACACATTAATTAAATCAAAGGCACTCATCTCACTCTCTCTCATGTTTTCACTTGGTGGAGAAGAGAATTTTTCTTGAAGAAAAATTATGCATCCTTTTTGCTTGTGTGTCTTGCTATCACTTGAGACTGCAAGTTGATCGCCATCCTGTCTTCGTGTGGATACCGAGAGTTCACTCTTATCTTAGAGTGGGAGCGATTCGTATCGATTGAAGGAGCCTCCAAACGCTGGTATGAAATCTAGAAATTTTATATTCAATATCATTCCATATGTAAATAACATAAATTGGGTATAAGGTTCTTGGGTTCAATGTTGTTTTTTTTTGTTTTTTTTGTTTTCCGCTGCATAAACCCCATCAATGACTAACACTATGTACTGCCGACGGCAGGCCACCACCACCGAAAGGTGGTTGGAATCCGCCGTAATGGTGCACTACCAGTTGGATTTAGTCGGTAGTGTGTCGATTTGGCATTCTCTGGCTAGATCTACGGTAGATCTGATTGGAAAAAGCCAGATCTATGGCCACAGATCTGGCCATCGTTGATGGCCAAACGACGGCCATATGTGGCTGTCGATGGCCAGATCTTTGGTCGTAGATCTGGCCGAAAAAGGCCAGATCAACGCACTACTGGCAAGATCCAACCAGTAGTGTGCCATTCCGGCAAATTTCGGTCACCTTCCGGTATTGGTGACTAGAATCTAGCAAATGTGGATGGGTGAGGGTGTTTTTGTCAATTTATAAACTTTTATTATTGGGGGTGTTTAGTTAAATTAACAAATTTAGGAGGTTAAAAATAATCTAAATATTTTGAGTTGAATATAATATGATTGGATTTTAAGAATATTCAAACAAATACATTTTTGAGTTTTTAGGATAAAATAGTGGAATGGGATAAGATATGAAAAGTGTGCCAAACAGACCCTAAGTATTCAATTGATAGTCTAGTAACACAACCTTTGCTGGTGAAAAGTCACATGGATAAAACTGAGCAAGACAAATCAATTTCTCTTTGTCAAAAGTAGAAAATGAATCATTTGGACTTAAACATGCCACACAAAGAATCAACTCTCTATTCAGCTGATTAAAATGACTATTCAGTTCTTGGAGTTGTAAATCTATTGTAGCATAAAAAAATATGATTATTTTCAAATCTTGGGATAAATAAAATATGGAAATAGAACCAAAATTGTTAATTACTATAAAATATATACATATTTCAAATCATTTCAGAATTTTAATAGGGTCAAGTGACCCCACTTAGTATACTCGCGCTGTGCTCCAGGTTGTACCCATGCTTGTGGAAGATTTTGTGGGTAGCAATATCTAAATAATGTGATGTATTTATTTGTTGGTTAGGAACCTAATTATTAATTAATGTAATTAATGGTGGAAGGCGACAGAATTTTTAGATTTAACATTTCATCTACTAAACTTAATTCAAATCAAATCAAATATAAATCTCTAGTAAAACACAATTAACATATAGTTTCCACGTTACATCAAATCTGAAACATACCTAGTTTTTAATCACAAAGTCTACAAAAGTGAGTTCCAATTTCAGATTTAGACATGTAAATTGTATAGTACAGATGTTTAGATATATATAACTTTGAAAGAACGTTCAGATGTACTTTAAATTTTATTAATATTTTGATGTTGAAAAATAACAATATTCTGCATAGATATTTTTATGGCCGAATTGTTGGAGTTGTCGACTATTTCAGTATTAATGGGTAACGGAGATGCACTCGGGGGTCCCGTTGCCCGGTCAGCGGGCGGGTGCCCCGCTCCCCGGTGAGCGGGCGGGGGTCGCGGGGGCAGCGCCCCCGAGCCCGTAGGCGGTTTTGGACTTTTCTATGTATAACCGCTGTAGGATTCCTTTTAAGTTATTAATTCCTTTTTGGGTTGGGCTTAGGAATAGGAATTCTTGTAAAACTAGGTTTAATCTCTTAAACCTAGTATATAAACATTCTTTTCTCTTGTTATGTGTGTGAGAACAATTCATTCATTGTAAACGAGAGAGGTGAGGCATATTGCAATAATATTGACTCAGCTGGACGTAGCCTACATTGGGTTAACCAGGGTAAATCGCGAGTATTACATTCTTTGTTTACTGTTTGTTTTGTTTAACTATTATTATTTTGTTCCTGTTGCTTCTCTATTTCGTTCACGAATGACTTCCACCTACCAGAAGTTTGGCATAAAGACATATTGATACCCAAAATGTTTAAAAATGACAAACAAATATTTTTTGTCATATTCTGATAGGGATTTATGTCTGCTAAAAGACAGTTTAGTAATTCCATTCTCACCCCAAGCCTGTTGCACAACCTTCCTGCATCATCGATCGATTTTTTGACTGAATTTAGCATTTTTCTATGAAGTTCGGTGATAAACAGTGGCACTAACGAGCGTTGGGAATGGATATCGATGAGTATTCCAGTCTTTTCACCATTTTTATCTTTTAGCAGATGAAAATTCTTAACAGAACATGACGGAAAGTGAGTTTTTGTCATTTTCAAATATTTTGAGTATTATTTTGTCTTTCCAACAAACTTTGGGTATGTGTAAGTCGTTACCCTATTTTTATTCAGGTAATTTTGTGTGTTACCAAAAGTCGTTGATTTGATTTGATAACTAGCTTCCCGTTACAATAGTGTATATTTTCCAAAGAATAATTAAAAAAATTTAATTAATTAAATCTATATGTTAAAATGATATTTGATTTACTGACAACCTAGTTATGTAATGCATGTGAATATGTGATTGTGAAGTGATTTTGTAGCTACCAAAATCTAAGCTCCTATTTATTATTATTATTGTTTTTGGTTTGTAATCGAGAGTATTCGAGTCAGTTTGTGCATATCTCAATTAATCTCTTAAGATCTTAAAGTTAACGATTGGGTAATTTATAGTGGTCACCCTTATTAACAATTGAAAAATATTAAATTCAAGACCTTTTAAATAATAAATTTAAGAGTCTCAGTTAACCGTCTGACTATCCAAAAGTTGGTTTAAGCTCTTGTTAATTAAGCTGGCGACAACAAAACTTAATACAAAGCAAAGCAAAAGAGAAACTAAGATGTAATTTGAGAGTGAATGGAATTTAATTAAGAGTAATGAAGTCTAAAAAAGTGGGGTCAGAAGGGGTAATATGTGTCGGGAAAATCATGGATGCCAACTTTGATTAACCGCGTGGGTCCAACTCCAACAGAATAAAAAATAATAAAAGAGAATAATAAAAAATGGGTCTTTAGGTGGGTCGTCAATTCCATCTCAAATCATATCATTTTTTTTTTTTTGAGGGGGTTTTGGGAATCCCAAGTGGTCGTTACACACTAAAGTTAAAGCTCTATAAGCTAATTTGTGTTATAATAATAATATAATATTTTTTTTGTTATTAAATAAATAAATATAGTTGAGATTGAAGGATATGAATGGGGCCTTGTGAACCAACTGCCATATTGTATAATCAAGTGCAGATTCTTCCTTTATTTTCCTTACAAACATATCAACTCGTACATCTATTTATTGATGATTAAAATTACTTTCTTTAGATTGAGAAATTAGAAAATATACTTAATTAAGATATGAAATATAAACCCTAAGGGATTGGTCTGACCGTCAAGGAAGTTTGCTCATTTTTTTGAACTGATATTTTAAATTTGTAGGGTATTCAATAGATCTTGAAGATTAGTTAAGATACGCACAAACTAATCCGGACACTATGTTACTAAAACATAAAAATAAAAAAATACTGAAATATTAGTGCATTATGAATTAATCATTACTTAGTTGACATACAACTATGAAATTAATGGAATTTAGGTGTTCATCCATGGGTTTTCGTATTTGACGGGAGAGTTAGGCAAATACATAAGCTCATCTTATTCTAAATTCATATCATTGTATGTATAGTAATGCAACGAATTTAGTATATAATACATAATAAAAAAAAAAAAATCAACAGTCTGATAAAACGACGGCCCCTTTTGTCTTTTGCATTGCATGTGAGTGTTTGATTTGATTTTGCCATGTGGCCCTATAAGATCTAATTTTTCATTTTATTTTATTTTTATTTTTTCATGGAAAGAGATTTCTGGGATCTGAAGCTCACGAGCCTAGCTAAATACTGAAATGAAGGGGTGTTTTATAGAAAGAGGATTTGTTGGGTATGATTTGATAATTAGATATGTGGGATGTGATGGGAATCATTCTTTAAGCAGTGAAGTTGATTTCATTATTGGACCCACACGGTTTTTAATAAGCTGTTAATTATGCCGTAACTAATATTGTGTTGTAGAAAGTAGAGCAAAGAAATTTTTGGAGAATATTGTTATTGACTAATAACCTAATTTCACATGCCACTCAATTTGGCAATTGGAGACCAAGTCACATGTTTCCATCCATTTTTTAATATTCATTGAACCATCGCTATCATCTTAAAACTCTATCACATAATCTTATATTAATTTTCGCTTTGAATTTTCACACTCCAATCCATCTTCATTTTTTTTTTTTTTTTTGTAATTAGGGAGTTAGGGCCAGTTTACGCATATCTCAACTAATTTCTGGGGTTCATTGAACACCTTACAAGTGCAAAGGACCAAGTAAATCACAATGTTATTGTGATAGGTGATCCCAAGGTTTGAATCCAGAAACTCAAAAAAAAAAGAAATAAACCTCCTTAACCACTAGACCAACTCCTTGGGATTGACTCCCATCAATCTTCATTTTCTATAAATACACAAAACAATTAATTTAAATCAATCATATTGGCTTTGTTTTTTTAAATTCGGTTGCAGTCTTGCAGAAAGTTCCTAAATGGACTTGGGCTTGCCCCAGTGGCTTGGCCTTTTTTCATTCTAACAGGCCACAGTTTCAATTCTGTTTGACCCATGAACACAAACAAAATAAGAGAAAGAAACTGTTTAAAGAAGAATACGACGAACATTCTAAGTTGACCTATGAATCATTTATCAATTGGTGCCATATCAGGTGAGAAGCTTATTTTACACTAATAAATGTGTTTAGTGTTGTGGTTCTATTTCGGATGAATATGAGTTAGGTCTTGAACTTATAAGGGTGAGTAAACAATACTTATATTAACTGAGTTTTTTTTTTGAGTAGTTGGCATATGTCTGATCCGTAACAAGTAAGGTATTATATTACTTCTCATGGCTGCACTGAAATTGGTACCATTTTATATGAGTTGCTAACAATAGGCAAAAATCTGAAAGAAGAAAGGAAGAGTTGTAAAAGAATAGTGTTGTTTATGAAGAAAACACTGGATGAGCTAAATTAATCAATCTATCATCATCACAGATTCACACTTCACAAGCCCTTTTGCACTACTACAAACCAATCATGCAATCTAATAAAAAAACCAAATAATCACAACATTTTAATACAACAATATCATAGGTTACAAGATGTATGAAACATGCAATTACTTTTACCCAGATCTCCGCATTTTAACATTAAGTGGAACTTCTTTGTAGGATTGAACCTTCTCTGCTGCTCTGCGTAATGGTCTTCCAATTGAAGATCTCTGTGGAACTTGCACCTTATTTCTTAAGCCACAAGTTTCTTCAGTTGTAGCAGTAGATGAACCAACTTGGGTGAAACCATCTTCCTGCATTGGATCATCAAGTGGCTGAGTTGCAGGAAGCTTAGTGTCTTCAATCTCAAACAAGTTTTCTGTAGGTCCTCGCTCGAGGGACTTGAACCTAGCAGATTGTCTCCTCAAACAACGCCTGCGAAGAACAAAAGATAAGTTGTAGTAGATCGCTTTTGAACAACAGCTTAGACAGATTGCATATTCAGTAAATGACATATTAATAGGTTGACTAGAAGTATGCCAATGATGCCATCAAAACAGTATTAGAACTTACAATATTAATAACAAAAAATGTATCAACTAACCTTTTGTTTTCAATCTTCTCTTTATCTCCAACTATTCTATGCGTAGTAGAGGGGCCCATAGCTGCATGTAATTACCTTAAGTAAGTTAACACATTAGAAGAAAGGAAGTCCCAAAAATTAAGATGAGTCATTTTATGTTCTGATAATTACATTTACTTCTTGCAGCACGCCTTCTGTTGCGGCTACAAGGTTTGTCATCATCATTAGCTTTAGGCAAACATTCTCCTGCTACGTCCTCTCCTTCCTTAAATCAACAAAGTAAAATGAGGTGAAAGTTATAGTATAGTTGAGATGAGTGAATTGTTCAGAAGATAGCAAACAAATAACTCTGAAAATAGCTTAGAGACCTGGAAGCCAGTGTTGGCACAGTTCAAATCAGTTTTCACCTGCAAAAGAAAAGGAGAATTAACCAATACTTAACTTGTTCAAATTATATTTTCAGGTTAAATTATTCCTAATTTTATGGGGATTCACAAATTATTACTTACAGTCGTTGCTTAGATTGTCATTGAAGTATAGTAGTTAACATCACCAAGAGTGTGAACAGTCATTTATTGTTGGTAGGTTTTTATGCTGCCCAGGAGGGGGAATAAACGTCCGGCCACAATAATGTTTATAAGAAACAGAAACTTAATGGAGTTATGATACTGAAACCAAACATAATGTGTATAAACAAAAAATTCTCAAGGCACTTATTCTTGTATGCTATAAATTTCTTCACCTCTACCATACCACCATAATAGAATTTTTATGCTGATGATACTGACAAATAAGTAGAATTTATTAATACTAAACCCTGATTGATAAAACAGTAAAAATTAACCCTGGTTTTGGTAATGTTGCTATGTAGCAAAAGTTTTTGTGATGGTAAAAATTGGAGCATGTCATGTTAAAAACATTCTCTGATAAACACAAGATCAAAACTAACCTCTTTTTCCATATTTTTTGCTTTAAGTAAAGCCTCTTTGCATAGGAGTTCATGCTGTAGTGCTTTCGTCTGAATGATCAGAATGAAATGTTTGGAGTCAGACAAAAAAAGTGAGCTTGAAAAAGACTTGTTTCCAAATCAAAAACAGACTTGTATTGAATCAGGAATTAAAAATTATAAACCTACCTTCTCTCTCCCTAAATTTAGCTCCTGTGAAACGAAAAGAATGTAGAGTCAGTTTTACTCATATAATTCTATAAATGAGATTTACCCTTTCCAGATAATGTTAAAGCAAACAGACCGCTTGCATTTGGCTGTTCGATTGGGCAAGATTCCAGTTCTGCAGCTGCAATTTCTGAAGGTTGATTTTCAGATTCTGCAACTCATTTCCACTCAATTCAATGATTTTACTGATTAATCAAAATTAAGAAAACCATTAAGGAGATAAAATATGAACAAATTTCAATTCTGATGTAATTTGTTGTATTAATTTTCTAAAAGAATCACAAGACCTGAAGTTAATTATAAGTTTAAAACTTCAAAAAAAAAAAAAAAAAAAAAAAAAGAGAAACAAAGATATATATATATTTTTTTTCACTTCATATCTTCTCAAAAACAGAACTACGAAAGGATACTTTCTCTCATCAATAAGTTTCATCAATGTCATCTTTTCCTGCTCACAAGGCACAGAACAGAAGAAAAACCATTAGTATAAGTAGATCCACATCAAAGAAACAAAGAATACCTCCTCAATTGATTAAAAAACCTATAGTAATAGTAACCCACATACAGTGATAAAGAATTCAGAATTTAAAGAAACCAGTTAAAAATTATACCTTGATTAGTTTGCTAATGAGATCCTCCGTTGCTGGAGAAACCTGAGAAGGCTTATCTTCATGGGTCAATGCTTTGGGTTGTGAATGTGACTGTGAATTTGTAATGTCAGAGAGCCTCTTCCTCACTATGCTACCAAAAGTTGATCTCTTTGCCATTCTTTCACCTTTCATTTTCTCCTAACTCAAACCCAGTAACATAAACTGGTAATCAAGAAATGAAATTCTGAAGTGCTATGTCTACAGGAAACCCTGGAACTCAGTTATAAACTATAATATAACAACAAAACAATCAAACCCAATTTTTTTTTTACTTTCTTTTCTGTGTCTCTATCTCTACTTTGGCTGTGAAATAAAGAATTAGAATGGAATAATTTGAGGGAAAGGATGGGAAAGAAAATGAAGAGAAAGAGAAAGGCAAGGCACAAGCTAAAGGCAAAGTGGTTGGAAGGAGGTTCGGACGACCAACGGCTCTCCGAGGCAAAGGGACTATGCGCACATTAGTCGACTAGGAACCTAAGTTTAAATTTCCGAACCTCGTTCCGAGGCTGTGTCTTTTTTGTTAAGAATTTAAGATTAAGATATTCAACTTTTTGCAAAATTTGGCTCCAAGCTAATACCAAGAAACTTAAAATTGATCCTTTTTAATCATTTAAACATGTTGGTCCCAATTTATATAAATCAATTTGTTTCTTTAGTCCTTTTTCTCCTTTTATTTTGTTTAAAAAAATATTCCTCTAAAAAGTTCCATGATAAGAATATTTTGTAAATCATTAGACGAAGATAAAATAATAAGGTAACAATTTCAAGCATGGCCAACTCCCATAGTGTGACAGGCGGTGTGTATAAGGTTCGAGAACGAAATCACCGTTGTGTGGTTGATAGACGATTACAAACAATTCCAGTTTCATATAGACAAATTGAAACCTACAATCTGAACTGAGGATGGGTTTTTGGAGTTATCTGCCCCTCACGAGATCGCAACCCTTTGTCCGGGCCATTATGGCACGTTTGCCGCCTAAGGCTCAGTTGTTCAGGCCATTCTATATAAATACTATTCTATTTGTACAGATATGGAAAAGGGCTTATAGTGTGCTTAATTTTTATTTTCTTAGAGACAGAAGATGAGGGTTAGTGTTTTTAAGAAAAGAGCATGAATAAATTAATAATTGTTTATGCTCGGGCAATAATTTTTCTAGATTCGTGCATTTAATGAAGTGTTGGACTTCTTTAATATTTTATTAACCAAGTTGAGTTCCATCTGCTGGATCAATCCTATTGACAAGATTAAAAATGTTGCACATTTAAAGATCTCATCTCATCCTTTTATATATTTTACACGTTCATCTGAAATTTAAAGGTCCATCCATTCATGATTTAGCTAACTTTCAGGACCAATCCTGTAATTCTAAAAACATTACTACTTCAAATGAATGCAGAATGCAAACCAGAACTTGAGACATGGAATCTACACCACAATAAAGCAATAAAGACATAAAGACATAAGCTAGATATCATAATAGTACTCAAATTATCCTGTACATTATTGTTAAATTGAGTAGCTCATCAAATTGGCACTCTCACTCCAGTGGATGCTTTCAAAATTGATGCCTAAGAATCAAGCAGATTCATATCAAAAGACTGGGAATTATCTGATAATGAAACTTCCACCACCTATGCTTAATATCACTTCCCCAAGAACTACCCTGCGAACACCAAATGCCAGAGTCAGAAGGTGCTTCTACAATATATATATATACATCAAAGTATTTGATACTCTTTTTGGACAAATCTTGTGGTGATAGCAACTCGTCTTTTTAGCTAAAACACGGTATTAGCAATTATTGATCATTCACTGCTAAAGAGTTTTAATCTTCTGTATGCTGCTGTCATACCTTTCCTCAGAGCAATTGTTTTCCTTAAAACTCCTAAAAATTAATTGTTGATGGGACCTTGTAGAAGATATGATGCCTTATTACGAACCTGCCAACGGGAAAAAAGTTATATAATGTAAGTCATCAAAATGTCAGATAAGAAAAATGTTTTATTGCACACCTTTGACGCGTAAGGCCTTAAATCTGTGCTAGAGATTTGACAAGAACAATTCCGAAGATAAACACCCCACATTTCATTTATCACTGGCTTTTCTTCGAACTTTGGACATGACAAAAGCCAGTTCTCTGTCAAAACCAAGTATACATACATCTTGAAAAGATCACAATTTCTGTCTTTCACATTGATTGTAATAAGCAAATTCAGAATTTCCTCTTCATTGAAAGCCTGAGAAAATTGCAAAATGTACTGTTAGATTGTATTATATTTGCCTCAAAAAATGCATGTAATCACTTGACAGAAAAAATTATTGCTTACTTAAGAAACAATTGTTTTATACACAGTTTCTTCAAAGAATTCTCATATTCATGTGAGTTGTTTTACGTCAAATCATGTACAAATGCCTTTGCAGTAGCCAGAGATATAACTAAATTGAGATAGGACCATGGGTTGCGTAGAGAGCATTAATGAAACAGAGAAGACTAAGAAAAAAGTACAGCAAATTCAAAATATCCTGGAAAAAAGAGCAAGACATCGTTTATAGGATCACTCAAGCATGCTATAATTCGACTATTAGCAAAACATATTGAAGCAAATCCACAATACGAGAAAATCAATCAGTAAATATCACGGATAAAAATCTTGAGTTTGCATCATCAAGAGGCTTTTGTCATGTTCAGATAAGATGACTGCTACTCACTTCTCTTTCTTCACATGGAAAATTGTTCATTTAATGCTACACACATTTGAGTTAAAATGCAGAAGGACATGGATTACCTGATTATCGAAACAGTGAACGAGAATTTGATAGGCAATTGCACTTCTGAGGTGCTTACTACGGATGTTGACTCCTGATATGCAGTCCACAGTTCGCAAGCAGTTTAAGTCCAAAGGGACCCTACATTCGCAAGAAAATAATCAATCACCAAGAATAAGAAAAAGGAAAAGTAATTACACCACAGGCAAAATAGAACTGTAACCGTATCAATGCTCAATGATTCCAGTAATCAAATGCCAACAAGTAATAGAAGAGAATTACTGATTTCAATTATTTAAATGTCAGATCTCAAGCGCCACTCATGGCATGTTGAGAATAATTCTCTTCACATTCAGAAGCATAAAAAACAAGATCATAATGCTGGGAATGTTAACACTTTTTCAGCAGAAGGGATGATATATTTTTAATGGAGACAGGAAGTTCCTAATTCTGAAAGCAAAGTTTTACTTTTAACAAAAACACCAGATCATCTTCATCAAAACAAACAATATGATATGACATTACCATCACCACCACAATAGCAAACACCAGCAGCAATAGCCCAATCCCCACAAAAACAAAGTTACAGAACTTCAAGTTCAGCCACACAACAATATCTCCAGCACCACCATGTATACACTTTCTTTTTCTATGAAAAACATTTGGCATGAGAATCTAATGAATATCTCAGGATTTGCTGCAAAACAAAAAGAAGCGAAAAGGCTACACCCTCCTTCTCCTGCTTTTAGCTTTAGCAAAGAGCTTGAGTAATTGTCCTTAGATTTGCAATTATTTAGAGTTTTTATTTTTTTTATTTTATTTTATCAAAGGAAACAACAAACTACCACAACAGTCTCAATATTCTGGTATCTACAATTAA
Source organism: Pistacia vera (assembly GCF_008641045.1). Lineage (NCBI taxonomy): Eukaryota > Viridiplantae > Streptophyta > Magnoliopsida > Sapindales > Anacardiaceae > Pistacia > Pistacia vera. The sequence goes on along the minus strand of NW_022196713.1, from coordinate 687,305 downwards.
TTAGAAGAACCTTTGTGAAAAACATATTAAACCAAGATATTTAAGGTAATAAGACCTTAAAAACTTTGTTATTTGTCACATCGCATAGAATCTATAAGGCAATTACCTGTGAGCGAGAGATTTTGCTATTTTCTCACAGCTGGTATTCCATTCTTGCTCTGTGAAGTAACTGATAGCCGATTGCAGGCATTGATGCAGATGGCACTGACAAAACTAGAAGCTGGCGGTCTAAAATAGACAAATAACAGCATCAACTAACATTTCAGCTTCTTCAGTCGAAAATATTGACTTTTTACCCCTGAAAGGAAATAGAACAATGTTAACCTCAAAAATTGAAGAAAAAACCAATATTTTTCGGCTACAGCTTGTATATTAACCATGTGAAAAAAGACTTCAATTCCACCAACGGAATTGCACTTGCATGTATCTGTCACATACCTTACTTGACAACAAGCAGCTGTAAATTTGATCCACGCTATTAGATTTTGTGGTGGCCCTCTACAACTAGAATCTGAAAGTAAAACATGATTTTGTTGTGAGAAGACCAGAATTATAATGGTGGCAAGAATTTCCCTGATAATAAAAAGCATCTCATAGGTATCCTTATACCGCAAGGAACAGCAGATAAATAAAAAATTTGCAGAAAAATACAAAATATTTATCATAATGTCCAATACCAACTAAAAAAAGAGATACACCAAAAATATACAGTATTGATATGATGTACTATCAAGAATTATATGTGGTGTCAGGAAGTCCTGTACTAGGACAACAAAACTCAACTGAATAAAAACTTCAATTTACAGTTAGAGAGACAAAAATCTAAATGGAAAAATGAAAATGAATGGAGAATGGCATTCATAAGAAATAAATATTATCATCTTCAATTTCTTGTTGCATTGACAAACAAGTTGCCTAGCAACCTATAAATTATATTGACAACAACATGGCGTTTGACAAAGCCAATAAAAAAATCCTATAAATTTGTATCCTTTTTTTAATAGGTAACCTATATTTTTACACGCCCCAAAGAGAAACTAAACTTACCATTTAACAGAAATATACTTCAAATACAGCATCCTTTGTCACTATAAACACATGCAGAGAGGACTCTAGGTGACAAAACCATGTTAGACACCATAATTCCATGTTTTCCTTATACTGTATACCACTAAATTCTCAGTGTCTAGTCGTTTACTACATATGCAAACAACCATAACTAGTTGTCAGTCAATCACCAATAGAACATTGCATGATGAAAAACTTAACGCCAAAACCTGTTCTAGTTGAAATTTGAAACTTGTTTTATAATAGCAAGAGTTAAAGAATAAGAAAAAGGCAAGAGAAGGGAAAAGAATTTGTAGAATGTGTTTCCTGGAGTTAATTTCTCAGTTATGGCATGATACAGAATCATAAAAGTACAGTAATACGCCAAATAAAAACCTAATACACTAGGGTTTGCTTGGGAGTTTTTTTTTCCACTGGTTTTGAGGTGTTTTAAAACCATTACTTGTCAGATTTTTTATGAACTGGTTTTCACCGGCTCAAAAACCCCCCAAAACCAGTGTAGTGTATTTTTGAGGGGTTTACAAAACACCCCAAATCGGGTGTTTTCGTTGGTTTTAAAATTTTATTTCACAAATACTCTATCCACTATAAAACTATCTCAATTATATCCAAAAAAAGAAAAAAAATTAACCATATTATGCATGTCTTCAACCATATTAAATATAAAATAATTTTAAGCAATCATAAAATAAAAAAAATTATTAAAATCTCATTTCTGGATGCTTTCTTGGAGAAGTGGAGTTACAAATTTTCAATTATTCCAGATGCGACAAAGAATGGTGAAGAAGGATAAAAAGACTTTATCACATTTGAAGTTATAAAATACTAATAAATAGAAAACAAATAAAGAACTCTTACCTTATAATTGAAAAAACAAAACTCCCAAGTTCTGGTTAGAGTTGAGGTATTTTTATGAGCATATATGTAAATTTATCATTTAAAAAAAACTGTTAAAACCGCTGGAAAATAAACTCTCAAGCACAGGTTGGGTGTTTTAAAAACTGCTATTAAAAACCTTTCAAAACCACTACGATGGTTTACCCTCAAAACCGCTACGGTGGTTTACTCTTATAACCGCTACCATGAAACTCCCAAGCGGACCCTAATACTCTAAACCATGTGAAGTGTTAAACTTGTAGCATTACAATGTTAGGATTGGAAAAAAAGAAAAAGGAAAGAAGAGAAAGAGTCTGTAGAATATGTTATTGGTGGAGTTCATTTCTCAGGCCACTACTAATAGTATTTATTGCATGATACTGAATAACAAAAGTAGAATGTTACCCCAACTAACTTAAACGTTAGATGAATGTCAGAAAGCAATATACATGCCAAAAATTCTCTTATACATTCAAATGTTTTCTAAAAACAAAGAAATAAGAGAGCTTACCTTTATTAACTAATCCTACAGTGGATAAAAAATTAAATGAATATCCATATGTTACAAGAGCTCTGTGAAGTTCAGAGTAGCTGGGAAACCAATCAATTATAACAGGCTGTGCATGTGCATCACCCTAATAAGGCATGACAACAGAAAACATGGTTACTTGCATTCATAGGATGCCGAAGGAAAAAATATTGACCAGTAAACTCTTGTACAATACATAAAGAAATTTGCATTCAATCAACAGAAATGAAGATCAAGCTCACCTCATTTTTATATGAGAGAATGGTACACCAGAAGTCGCAGGCAGATGTCCTTAACTCTTCTTCTGATGAATATAGAACTGATAACCCAAACAATAAGCAGACGAGAAAAAGTCATGTGGCTATTAAATGGACAAGCTAGATATACTCACTCAGATTAAAAGTCCATGTGGCTATTGATTTTTCTACTTGACCAGTTGCAAAGACCAATTTTGAAAGCCACCCGTTAACCAACAATCCTTCAAGGAAAGAGTCTCCTGCAAGAATAAATCAATGAGGTAACAAAATGTTCTCTTTACCCATATGCACACTGCCTCCAACCTATCAGAATATACATCAATCTCATGCTGCTGTAAACACATATAAATTTACATAGGTGTAGTACGATTTGTGACACAACAAGAAAGCATGTAATGACAGAAATTGTTCTAGCTTGGAAGTTTGCTGGCCAAGACAGCTAAGCCAAGTAAGCTCCCAAAAATGCAAGTTCAAACATGGGCTGGTCAACTCAGACACAAGAAATAAAAATTTCCAAACCGGTCTTCCATCCTAAATTAGAAGATTAGCTCAATAGTAAAATTGTATCAACATGAACCTCGAGGAAACCAAGACAGTTAACCACTCCACATTAAAACTTTTCAAGGTGTGGAGGTACTCTTCTGAAAAAACCTAACCACTTAATTAGGGATTTGCTAAGAGAAAATATATACATGAGTTCTTAGCTTATGACAGTCTGTAAAATACTTTCAATAAAACAAACTTTCAATTTGACCGTCAAGTTACATGCTGGCAACTGTATTAATGCCCTTCATGATAGCTTTCTTTTTTGAAGAAACAAAATCGAACAAACAACATTCAAGTTCTACGCAAGATCCAGTGTCAACATTTCCACATTGAACGGGTGCAACAAGCTATTTTGATATTAAAACCACACAATAAACAATATCCACAAGTCTATTTTCTCATGAGGAAATACAAGGAGAAAGCTTAAAACATTCATGAGGAAGCACCCTACATCCTATCAAACTGAAAAAGGGAAAGCCTTGAAATGATACTTTGGCCTACAAATCTAAGAGAGAGGAGGGCCCTGAGTAGGCCCTTTGCCCAACAAAAAGGTAAGTCATACTTGACACTAAAGTTCCAAGTAAAGCCCTAGATTAGTATCGTAAAGGACTAGAACAGTTAGAAAGGGCAGAAGTAACACAATAGTTATTACCATTCTTCATAAACCCGTGAAAGCAAAGATTATAGAAGTCACAAGTAGTTAAAGATAGTCGTTGCAAAAATCTAAAGCGGTGTACAAAAAAACCAAACAAGAAGTCGCAAGTCCTGTAAAAGTCCTAACTAATTGAGTAGTTAGGTGGTAGCATCGGACATCAAATAGGTTAATACAGGTAGCAATAGTCTCAACATTGTTTTTCAGTTCCAGAGATATGCTGTTCCTGGTCAAGAAGACTTAAGTCAAGCCCTGGTTAGTGATCAGTAATCTCTGCCCGACAGTCATTTACTCCTTTAAAATATTTGTCATCTTTTATACCAGTGAACTCAAAGAATGTTGGAATGCCTCAACAACAACCTTCTCAGGGGCAGGGATTGTATCCATAACTTCAACAAGATCAAAATTTTTCTTCTTTTGTATTTCCATAGCTATGTTGGCATCCTCAAGTTGCTCTTCCATGCTTTCTAACTTTACCAACAGCTTAGCGGACATTGCCCTCTCAAAGACCACTGAAGCCCTCTCAAAAGCCAATTGCTTCTCCAACTCAACTATTCTCTTTAGAAAGTTTCACGTTCAAGTAGGAGTCTCTTTTGATCTACTGAAAATTTGGTAGCTTTATCCCGAGCTAAAGAAAACATGAATGCAGCCTGAAAAGTAAAGGAAAATCTTACACCTAGAATTTGGCCAAGGAAATGAAGCTCAAGAGTAAACAACTTATTCGATGAGCATCAGTAATGGCCAAGTTGATCAAGTCCTCATAACTGAGCTGGCATATTTTCTCACCCTCTTCAAAGGACACAGATTGGAGAAATTGGCCCATGACATATGTTGCATGCACATGCTTGGGGCTTCCCCTCACTCTCAGGTCCCTTTTCTAGAGCAAGTGCTAGAGGTGATTAGTTGGGAACTAGGCTAGGTGTGGTCTCCTCAGCCACTTGAGTAGGTGAATTCATTGAAATCACCATTAGACAAGAAGATGTTGGAGCTACGATTAAAATAGATTGAGGAGATGTTGAGGTAGTCCCTACCTGAGTAAACCTATATCTTTGCTTCATCATCCGTCCTATGCTAGGCCTTGAAGATTCTATAACGGCATCATCAAATCGAAGCCTCTTCCTACCCTGAAATCCTAGTACCTCAGTTCCTAAAGACATGAGTACAAGGACCAAGTATTAGAATTCAACAAGGAATTACACTAGAAAAGCCTAACCTTCAAGGAGAAAGCTTACCTCCACTTTTAGGTAATGAAGAACCAAATATGAGCTCAAATAAGTGCTCGGTGAAAAAGTTCTCTAGTCAGGGTTAGTAAGTTTTATCTCTAAACTCTCTAAAAAAACATGAGGGAGAAAAAAATAAGGAAGAAATTTTTTTAGATGAGAAAAAAATGATACCTTACCCATTGGATTGATATAATGACCCAATTCAATGAAAAGAGCTCATATTTACTCGAAGCATGGACTGTATTTAATCCAACAACTCAAATACCAATTTTAACAAAAAGGACACCCTAAGTCAATTAACGTAACAAATGCTCATCAATCAACTAGAACTACTTGCGGTGCCTACGTGTAAAATTCTAACTCCTACCTTTCAACTTTCCACAATTTGACCAATTGCTCAACCTTGAAATTTGAGGATGTACCCAACTTTAACCTAGTTTCTACTTGAGTTGAAGTAACTCATGTTTTTTTAATAATGTCAACTGTAGCCATGTTAGTTTCAAGACTCAATCATCTCCTTGAAATGCAAACAAAGCCAAAGTCAAATTGGAAAAATGGAATTGGCAATTATTGAACAGAGACCTCTCGTTAAGAGAAAGTTCCAATGAAAAACTTGAGAGTTGACATAAGCCCTTAAGTAAATCAAGATCATGAAATTACCACTTATGGTGAGAAGCAATTTACCTAAACACGGAGTTTCTTTCCTAAAACAACCTACAAGCTTTTAGACAGTTAAGCATTAAATATAGGGAAGGACATTGATTCTCAAGATAAAAGATAATATCCAAGTCTCTTTCCAAAGAAAAGGAACAAATTTTTTTTAATTGAGTTATTGGGGCTTTCCCTCTAATAACACCACCAATGCGGCAATGCCCTCTGCAGTAGTTTGCACTGTTGTTAGTAGCAATACAATATCACTTTGTTGTTGTTCAAGTCCAAACAAAGATCGCAAGTCAACATACATGATACATGTAGTATGATCCAAGATAAACAACAAGAAAGCACATATGGACAGAAATAAATAACCTTTTTCGTTGCTGAGTTCCACGAAAGAGTTGACTTCATTGTTTGCGAAAGACTGCAAAAGCTGGCAACCTTCTAGCTTAGGAACTAAACATGGTGGTGTTTTCTGCAATTGACCAAAAAAAATCTCCATAAAATAGTGTTCCTATTAGAATCTTCAAATCATTAAGCATTAAGTTAAGAAGGGTTGCACAAAAATATTAACATATCACACAAACCTGATCCCCAAAAACCTGTAAGCCCCACTCAGCAATCTCTTCCTCACCACTTATATCTTCCATCTACATAAAAATAGTTTTGTCTCTTCAGTTTCAATACAAAAGACATAACGCACTAATAAAATTAGAATAAACAGCTGAAAGAAAACTTATCATGCCTGATTTTGGCAACTGTTAACAATGTTAGATAGCAGAGCTTCCTTGCTATTCTCATCCTCATCAGAATTATAGTTTTTTTTGGCTTTTGCCCGCTTTTTTGCCTTCTCAATCAGTTTACGTTTCTGCTTGTAGTGATCAGTTAAAAGATCATCTAAGCCAATAATCTTTTTCCTGGTTAATACAGGAAAGAAATGCATTAACAGTATATAATGAATTACATTTGACCAATTACTAAACAATGTGATCAATGCAATTCAAAAGCTAGACTCTAACAATCAGTTTATGTTCAATTTATAGGGTAAATTAACTTAGATTCAACATTCCTTCAATCAATATTGATGAAAAGGAGGGCATAATTTAGTTAACTCAATCTGGAAATCTCTACCAAGTCATAAACTTCGATGCAAAAAAAAAAAAAAAAAAAAAACAAAAAGGTCATGCTACAATTGGGTTCTGAATAAAATTTTAAATTTTAAAATTCAAGCAAATATATTAGAAATTAAATTTAAAAAAAAAAAAACTGTAGTTAATATAACAAAAAAAGGGAAAAGATGTTTTACTTGACAGTGTGAAAAATTTACAGAGCACAAATAAGAAGCTTGATTCATGAAACAAAATCATCAAGAGTAGATATAATGAAAATATGAGAAAATTACACGACAAGCAATAATAACAAAACCCCAATAACCCTAACCACTCAATAGTAAAATTTAACATAAAAGATAAAATTACAATATTTTTCAAGAAAAGAGATTTTGTATAGCATGGAATGGTTTCAAAGTAAAATCCTAAATTAAAAAACCCATAAATCCAACACCACCGCGCGCACACACCCACCACCGCCCCCCCCCCCCCCCCCCCCCCCCCCCCAAAAAAAAAAAAAAAAAAAAAAAGATAAAAAAATCCTACATACACCGATGAGAATTTAAACATAATAACTTTACAAATACACATTTAAAAAAAAAAAAAAAAGGCCACAATTTTTAGTTGAAAAGTAAAAACCTTTTATTGTTAACAAGAGTGGAAGAACGAAGCGGGTCTTCAGTTTCGAAATCAAGTGGAGCATCCAAATCCATGAGGAGATATTTAGGTGTTTCTAATGCGTGTTGGTGTGTATCTCTGGGAGTGGGAGTGTTTGGCGCCAAAGTGTTGAGAGAAAAGCGCTAGTGGCTATTGGGAAAGCAATGAACAACCCTCTCAACTTTCAAATAGAGCCATTATCTAATGCTGTCATTGGACCTGTAAAACCCGGCCCGCTACTATTGGACTAATTAACGGTTATTAACTACACCGTTTAAATTTACAAGGACACACACAGTCCAGGAGCATTTGAAGTACGTTTGGAATGCATTCCGTGACGCTTTTAGATTAACTTGATTGTCTGGGTAGGTGCATCGAATTTACAGATTAATATTTTATATTTATTTTAAAACAAGTATTAACAAATTTTTATTTTATTAACTTATTAATACAATTTTAATATTACATGTTTATAATATCTAATCATATTAAGTTATTAAATCAAGACCCGGTCCAGATTTCAGAACCTTGTTAATTGTGACTAACCACACCACACCAATTGTAAATTGCATGAAAATAGTCCCTATCGATTAAGTTTGTTTTAGAAATACCCAGTCTGGTTTTCTAACAGAAAAAAAAATATTGCTTGGTAGAGTGAAAGTAAATGGCAAAAGAGCAACTAAAAGTGGGTTCAGTTTGAAATGACCTGATCTATTACTTTCTTCTGCTGATTAAGCACTCAATTCAAGTAGCAAGAAGCTTCATCTCCTTTAATTAATAATGTTAATCATAAGTACTATAAACACAAAACCCACATGTGGATATAAAAACAGTTTTTGTTGTTAAGGTTCATGTTTTTATGCCCAGAAAATATGGCAAGAATACTGGATCACGGTAAGAACATGACCAAGAAACGACTTGCATCATTGCTTACTTCATCTTGGAGGTTTAAGGTTCACTTGGGGAATTTAAGCTTGCTCATATTTTAATGATAAAATATTTCATGGTTGAAGATTTATTCCTTCTTGTTGTGCCAAATTCAGTCATCAATTACAACAAGACATCAGTCATCAAGTAAAATCAAACAACAATTAAAATTTAGAAGGTGTGAGTTGTCATCAACTTAATCCAAGTATCCACGACCACATCTGTCTCAACTGTATTAAATTCTTGAATTAGGATTAAGGAGAACTCCTCACCTAAGTAGACAACTTGCTAAGTAATCATTACATTAGACTCAACTATATAAATGAGCAACGTTCTTTATTAAGGAGGGGCTAGATATGCATTTGAGTTTAAATCATTATTTTTTTTCTGTAAACAAAACATTATTCCATCTTTATACGTCTCACAGGTGATATAAAAAAAAAAAATTAGAGAATAATCAAATAATAGTGGGCGTGAGACTTGCTTGTACCGTCTGAATCACTCTAAAATTTTCTTATCAATTCTTTTATTTAAGTTTTGTTAAACACATATCAACATTTTCGTAATCATCTCACACGTAAATTCATAGCAGATTGCATGTGCGTATTTTGTTGGCATCAAACAATTCTTAAATCATGTGATTAAATCATCGACCGTGACAGGTTTTGAAATTTTTGTTTGGCCTTACGAGTTGGAGGCATTTTTAAACAATAAGAAATTTCCAAGTTGGGTGAGTATTGTCACGGGCTGACAGATACTTTAATAATTTCAACTATCTAACAAGAGAGCTATTAAGCATATTCATACAGATTAATTGACGAACGATTCACTTGATCATATTAACTAAAGGCATCTTTTAACTCTCTTACAATCATGTGAGTTTTCATATTCATCAATGGAAAAAGAAAACTCCTTTTAAGAGAAATGATATTTTTTACCCTTTTTAGCCCCAATACTACTATTAAGGATAAGCAACAATTCAATGAAGCATCTTCTCTGGCTTTAGAGTGACAATCATTGTCATCAATGATAGAGACAAATCGCTTTCTTTTCAAAGTTTTCTTTCTCAAATTGAATAAGAAAGTAAGAAACTATGGGGATTAGCTAACCGTGATCTGATACCATGTGAAGTGTGAACTACCCCTAAACTAGCGCAGGCAAATGCGCCGACCCCATTTACCTCACCCGTGATTGGCAACACACGGTTTCACTATTCTCAACTTAGAGAGTCGGTACCCCTTTTCTCGCATAAGCCTACTAACAAAAGCAGAAAAAGGGAGAGAAACAATGCATCATCTAAGTCAAAAAGTTAAGCAACCCAAATTAATCAAGTTCTTCGGTTCGTTTTTTGCCTTTGCATTTTGTTATCCCTGAAAAGTTACGGCTGATATGAGCTCTCATCAGCAAAGGTCAATCAAGGTTCAGGAAGGTTTTGTACCATTTAAGCACTGTCACATTACGTAGTAACGCAAGTGGTATAATTCTTGTCAGTACAGTAAGTGAGTGATAGGATTGTGAGCGGTCAAGAATTATCCACTTGCCTAAGCCCTACGCAATTTTAAGATATTTCTCGTGCAAACCACCAATGAGATGCAAAGAAAGATTTGCACGGCACCTACTCACTTGCAGATTTGTAATTATTACCTTGAACTCTCCCACTATAAATAGAGGGCACCTATCTCATTTGCGAGATTGACTAATTTTAGTCTTAAATAGCTTACATATTCTCTCTCTCTTCTTGTATTTTCTCTAGTTTATAACTCAGCTTGCTGCACGCGACTTGATTTTACCTATTTATTAATACAATAGCAGTAGATGTAGGATTCGCTTTTGAGCATCTGAACCACTTTAAATATCGTTTCTTATTCATTACATCATTTCATTTTTCTTTATCATATGTGATTTCTAAGTCCGCTTAGCATTTTACACGTGCGAGTCGTTGGTGCCAAAACCAAGCATCAACAACATTAATTTTTGAAAGCAAATACAGATTCTCAAGTACTAAATGTGAACTAAAACTGAAGATGAATGATGCCCTTTAAACCACTTTGGCACCATCTAATCTACATCTACAACAGCATCACTATTATTTTTATATACATCCGTTCACTATTATCTACCTTCTAGCTACACACACGCAAAAAAAAAAAATAAATAAAAAAAAAAAAATGAAATACTAACTCAAAGTTTGTCTAAATTTCTTGTATATGTCACTCTTGTAAAATTTCCGGGTCCTGATCACCAAAATGAATGAAACTAGAGCTCCAAAGAATGTAACAGCTGCCAATATTATAAAGGGCATCCTATAACACTGAGTTCCAATGCATGTCAATTCGTTCACTTCTGATCTTTTAATCCCCTTCCTCGCGAGCTCTTTTAATGCTTGATTATCATAAAGCATCCCAGTAACCTTCACATTGAGTATATAAGAGCCAATAGGACTTGCCACTTGCCCACAATTGAACAATGTGGAGTAGTACTTTAGACCAAAGAGCTCAGAAATGATAGCGAAAAGCAATGGCAGTTGAGCACCAAATGAGAATCCAATGATCACAGAAGCTACATACACTGACCCAGGGACTGGAAAGGCTATCAAGAGATGGCCAACGCATGATAACAAAAGGACTAGTGTCATCATCAATGGGCGCGGCGTTTTATACTTTGCAAGCAAACTTTCAGAGACAAATCCTGAAAAGACTCTTCCAAAGTAATTCCAAATGCTGACCAGAGATACAAAGGTCTTGATGGTTTTTTGTGGGTAGCCAAGTGATTCACCAATTTGACCCAAGTTGTCCACGGCTGTTAAACTTGATCCAAGTCCACCAAGCGTTGCAACAAATAAGATCAACATGTCAATGCTGAGAAGCGCTTGCAAGATTGTATAGTCTTCTCCCCTTGGTGGCTTATCAAAAATGGTGAGGAAACAAGATTTAGTATTGGCCTCTTCCTTTTGTGGCTCTTTTCAGATTGAGGAGATGATGGTTCTTTTTTCAGGTCAAAATCTGGTGGTTTTTCAATGGCTATCATGGTAGGAGGTTGTTTCTTTGTTCCAGAGGACTAACTCTTCTAATGGCAATAAAAGAGGGACAAAAAGAAGGACACATGCCACAGTGGCACTTCCTGCATAGGCTGCTCTTGAAAATGACACAGTTTTTGAACAATCGTCATGACCATCAGAAATAATGCTAGAACTATGGATGATAAAGGAAATGGTAAAAGACTGGACTTCATTCGGCTGCTGCCTAACAACCTTAACCGTCCGGATTGTGTACACAAACACCACAGACAATGCAGCCGGGAGCCAACCAATAGAAGAATAAGAGATTTTGAGTCATTACCATAAATGGCCAAGTAAATTTGTGTCAATAAGCTCCACTAAGCCCAACAAAACCCTTCAACAAACCCACATGATTCCTCTGCTTTCCGGGAAGTTCTTAACACAAGTGACAGAGCTCCTGTGTTCGCGAAGTTTTGAGAATTGGCTCCCAGCAAATATAAAGACACATATGCCACACTCGAGGCTTGGGAATTCTAGGGTGACAGCCAACCAGATCATGAAATAGCCTGTAAAATATGGCAGAACCAACAAGAAGTACAAACCATGTCGGTGTTACCTCGGCGAGTAGGCCGGAAAGCACCCCAACATTTGCTCCAAAGTCTTTGAAGAAGCCCAAAAGATTGAGCGTTGTTTGGTCATATCCAAGAGAAGCCTTTATCTCTTTGGAATAAGTACCAAAGAGATAGTTGCACCAGCTCCAGCCATGATCAAAAACGGGCAAATACTTGAAACCATCTTCCTCTGAGCAGATAAACCGTGAAACGGAACCATTCTGTACCTCCGCCTCCGCCTTCACCCATTATTTGCCTTCCAATGATTTGATTGGTGAAATGGAAGAGAAATTGAGGGGAGAGGGGGAAGAAGGGGTAGTTAGGTTTGAGGATTGAATTGGAAGAGAAAATTACAAGAAGGAACAACCAACAATCTTTAACAAACTGAAGAATGATTGTTCGGTTTCAAGAACGGGGATATATATATATTATATAATATATATATATATATATATATAGCAAAGATAATGTGCGGGTCACATCATATGATGCAGTAAATTATTTGCCGTGTGGGGAAGCTGTGTAATTGTGTAGTCCAAGTCGACCCTAGTAAAAGAATTATTCATTTTCTACATGAGTGACAAAAATGTCAGCAATTTTCTAAGATTGGGGCTAACGTTAATTATAATAATGATTTAATATTTAGATGGGCCTTATATTGTCGTTCAGAGATTACTCAATACAATTCGTTATAATAATCAGGGTAGAAGATTAGTGTCGGCCTGGGTCTTTCACGGGTTTTAGGGTTTATTCAACATTTTATGTTAGACTCTAATTAACCAAAATTAAAATTCATTAGGTCACTTTTCAAACATATTAGAAATTTAAAATAATTTAATCCATTGTAAATCATCATTCAGTGTGCATTATTAGAAAGGAAGATACACATTTTTATCACCTTTGAAAAACCTACCGTTTCTTTTATAAAGAATTTAAGAATTAGAAATTTTGATACAAACATGTTTGTCTATAACCTTTAATTATTGATTTTGTATTCTAAAATTTATGTGTTGATTTTTTGATATTATGATTGAATTCTAGTCTTATTGATGATTAAATGCTGGTAGAATTCATGTATAATTTTCTTAAATTATCATCTCCACCACATCAACAGTTCAGAGATCGATTGAAACTTAGAACTGTCACTGAACTTTATCATTAACCTTACTGACAAACGAAAGAAACGCAACAGAATTAACTTCGACTGTAAGTTGCCATGGCTAATTGGCTTGAACAGCTTTGGTAAGGCAGCTCATTAATCTCTGTCCGTTCCCCTCGATTTTTGCAATGGGTCAAAGATCGGTCATTATTTATCTATCTATAATAAGATTTTTTTAATGGGTCAAAGATTGGTCATTATTTATCTCTCTATAATAAGTTTTGCTTCGATAATAGGTGGTATCGTCTGGGCAAGGCCAAGAACCAATATGGAATTATGGATAAGATTTATATATTCGCAAGTGGAGATATTACAAATGGTGAAATATAATGTGCCTGAAATTAAGAAAATCAAAACTATTCCCTTGTTACTGTGGGAAGAGTGAGTGATAGCTGTGCACAATGGAGACTGGAGAGTTGCAAGCCTGGCTAATAATTTAACTGCCTAGATTGAGTATTGACTAAGTTCACTCCCTGGATTATCATTTATTTTGTGACCCCTCTTTCGGGCCCAAAAATATATGGAGCATTACTCAATATGATTCCATTGTTTGAGAGTTAATGATTATTAACTAATATTCCCACTTGATTGTTAAGGACCGATATTCTTGATAAACGTGTGCACATTATTGTGGATTTCTAAGAACTCTTAACAGAATTTGAAAAGAGTGTCTTTAACAATGAATTTATTATTATTATTATTATTTTTTTATTTTTTTTACGAGCGAGGTATTCAAACCAGCTTACGTGCATTTTAACTGATCTTCTGAAACCCTGAAATCATCGACTGGATAAGAACTCTAATAACCATCCCTATTAGTAATTGAAAAGATACTCGAATTAAGAACCTCTTGATTAATACACCCAAGAGTTTCTATTGAACCACTCGACCACCCAAAGGTAGTTGACAATGTATATCATTCAAATTGAAATTGATATACATGAATCAAATTTAGAATTTTATTAAGGTGAGGATCATTCCTACTGCAGATAAACATCAATTGTAAATAGGAGAGATGAGGATGATGAGAAATGGTAAATTATTAGTGATTGCCAACTGTTATGCCTAAAATATATGCTGATATCATCTCAACCAATCAGCTCTTAGCAGATTTTTCCACCAACCAGTTCTTAGCATTTATCTCAACCAACTAGGATTCAACAAGTGTATAAAGACCAAGTATAATAGTTGCCTGATTCTTAAACTGACTCAGAAAGATATTATGCGCAGCCACCAGTCGAAATTTTATTTAATTTAAGGATATAGATGAAAGCTCCCAGCGATCTTAACCAGATCAAGGCAACTTGCAAAAACACTTATTACCTTGAGCTGAAAAGAATATAAATAGGCAGCTTCACTCCTCACAACGGGATCGATTATCATATTCACACACTTGTTTTACAGAAAAAATAGCAAAGACACACTACTAGAAAGAGACTGGCTTATCATTCTCTAAGAACACCTTAAACACCTGTAACCTTGAGAGATCACTTGAGAGATCGTTCTTTTTGTGATCTTCATTAGTGATCACAAAAGAAACCATAATACAAACATAGTGGATGTAGGACTTGCTCATAGCATCGGAACCACTCTAAAACTCTCTCTTGTCAACTTGTTATTTACGTACTAACTAACAAACATCATCACTGCACCATAAATACATCTCATAATCAACATCACGTGTAACTTCTTAGCACTTTGCACATGCGTAGTTGTTGGTGTCAAAATCACGCATCAACACCAACCATTCAAATCTAGCTCATGGAATTAATATCAACATGTACAAGGGTCCTATTTTTGTGCAAAGATTTAAGGAATGATTTCCCCTTTTCCCATTATTGAGTTGAGTGTGAACTTAAAATAATGAGATTGTGAGAATATATAGCAGACAAATGCACCAACCCCTTTTAACTCACTCGTGATTCGCAACATAGGGTTTCAAGTATACATAAACTATTCTTAAATTAGAGAGTTAGTAACCTCTTTTCTCACATAATCGAGTAAACAATTTTTTCCCACCTGAAAAATGGTTTAACGTCACTTTCTCACCTTCAGACATTTAAAATATCAATTTAGTACCCAAAGCAAATATCCATTAGTAATTATTGTTTGGAGGAAGGGCAAGATGGTAAAAAGGCAGTTGCAAGTGATGGCAGAATCGTCAACTAAAAATTTACATTTGATATCAAAAATTTGAAAATAAAATTTAAGGAATCAGAGGGCTGCGACGACAACACATGGTAGGGAAGTTGACTTTAGTTAGGAAAAGGGAAACACAAAAGTCATTTGACATTTTCGTGTTTTTAGAATCAATAATGTCTGTGTTTTCATGTGACGAAGTTTGCGATTTCTTTCGGGCGATTTTGGCAATTTTGGTTGCTGTTTTCGATGATGTTTAAGTGTTGACAGCGACTTACAGTAACAGGTTGGACTTAGGGTTGGCGAGTTTGGAGTTTTGGGTTGGTTAAAATTGTTGTCAACAAGGTTTAGGGTTGTTGTCGTGGAGTTTTTTCGGTGATCCAGGAGGCTTTGAAGTGATTTCAACTCACGAGTTGGACCGTTGAGTCACAAGATTTGACTTTGTTCATCATTGAGGTTGTTTAAGAGAGGGTTAAGTTTGCGACTGTTTCCACTTCTGGAGGTAGTTGTCTTTTTTTTGTAGTTTAAGTTTACAGCATGGATAAAAATGTGAACTTTGTATTGTTGTTTTGTTTTACGAATGGGTTAATGCTAAGAAAATCTGTTTTTATTTTCGTATATGATAAGGTTGCTGTTCCACAAAGTTTCTGTCGAAAATCTTTGAAAGTTCTAATATTGTAATCGAGTTTGTCAACCAAATAATATGAACTTTTAGATTCTGATATGTCCTTTACATCACAGACTAATGTTACTTCTTTATTAAATCATACTAACTTTTCCTTTGCTATGTGCTGGACTATTTCCTACCTTTTATCTCATTTACATGTATTCACGTTTACATCAAAAAAGTGGCCTCCATGAAATATAGGTAAGTTATTTTAGTACTGTCTATATTTTCTTTATATTGTCTGTATCTTTTGTTTATCCATCTAGATATTTTGTTAATCCTTGTTGTCCTTGATTACTTTTATTTACTTAAGCATTTCTAAGAATGATAGACATTGCAGTGTGGGTGTGTACAGTGTGCCTGAGAGATCGGCGCAGTGATCTAAACTAATCGTTCTGACGACAAATGATCTGTCATGTTTTTTGCACTGTTGGGAAAATTATAATGGTTAATAGTGAACATGCATGTAATGCAAAAAATAAAAAAAACAAATAAAGTTATAAAGAACTCAATCCTTGCATGTAAGGCAAAGTATAATATGGTAAAGAATGATCAAAGCTAACTGTTTGCACTTTATGCAATCAGACTAAAAATCTCTTCTCATTGAGTGATTGTTTAGAGTCACATAATATAGCCAATTATGTTAATATTCTCGTTCTATATTGTTTCCTATTTTTATTGAACCTCTTATCTGCTCTGAATAGTAGACACTCTATTTGTTAAATTTCTAGCATAATAGTATTGAACTTTATGTCATTTCTTTAAATGGTTTAAGTAGTGCGTCTAGTAGTGCGTCTAGTTGTGCCGACCTTTCATGTGTTCTGATCTACCAAAACTATCCAAAATGTTGATTGAACACTAACCATAACATGCTAAGGTATGAAACAAGTCACAACCAAACCAAAACAGGTATATTAGGTGGTATGATTGTGCAAAAGCAAATTTCAGCTGTGGTACAATTGTGCGCAAGCAAGGCACGACTGTTCCATAAGAGAAAGTTGCCCAAATGAACATGCAATTTTGCACGACATCGTTCCTTATGATTGTTCAGCATTCTGCCAAGTTGAGTGGCACTTGCACGACCAGCCTACATGACCAGCTTGCACAATCGTGTGCTCAAGTAAAAAAGTCAAGATAATTCAAATTTAGAATGCTTTACGCTCTTGACTTTGTCTCAAAGGTCAAAAAATTCAAAGTTCAAAATTGGAACAATTGTTCCTTATGGTGGAATGACCATTCGTATCTAAAGAGTTTTGCACGACATTGTTCCAAAAATTCGTTCATGCTTCTAGAATATTTAGTGGATTTAGAAGAGCACCTAGATGTGATCATTTTGCATGGTGGAATGACTGTGCAGTGTCCTTGCATGATCATACAACATGGTGGAACGACCATTCTAGTTAACCTAGATTTGAGAAAAATAACGTTTCGCGATTATGGAATGACCGTTCCTTTGGGTTACAGACTTTGTTAGAACTACATTAAATGTTGCAACGGAAAATCTTTTTATGGTTATAAAAGCTCAACGTTTTTAGGTAATATGAGAGAGATGAGTCATACAAAATCAAAAAAAAAAAAATTCTCATATAATTCCTAGAGCTCAAGATCCAAATCAAATACTCTTACTTGTACTCATCTTGTAAACCTTTGAGAGTTCACTTGTTCTTATTGTGTGTATAAGCCTACATTGAAGAGGTATTCACAAACAAATTTGAATAATTTTTTAGTGCCAAAATCCTGAAAACTAGGTATAATCCTGTAAATCTAAGTGTGTGAGGCAAAAATCCTTGTGAAAACTATTGTATTGGTGTTAGGGCCAAAAAATGTCCTCAGCCCAAATAGGCCCAAAGACGAAGACACCTTCAACAAAGCTAAAAGCTAGGGCCCAATTCCGATTAGACCCACAACAGAGTTCTGCAGATAAGGCTCGTTTGGTATGCCTTCCCAGTTGCTCACCATTTGGATCCAATCAGTAGAGGCCCGATTCGTTTAGGCCTCGTTGCCAGCTTATCTGGACCCAGGCCTTCTGATCCCAGGACACCTTCTGGACTTACGATTAACTTAGAGCCCAGGGTCGCCTACGTGCTCTAGTACTACCTGAACTCTACTAAAGAGGTCAATCACTACCTTGATTCATCTAAGCCCATATCTTAGGCACGTTGGGATTCCCATTCCTACTGAGGTAAGGGAACCAAAGGCTCCACTCTTTCACAAAGCCATAACTGCAAGGACTCCAAGTCCCACTCGGATTCGAAGACTTTGTAGTCACTGTTTAAACAGAGGCCAATCCTCTCACAAAGGACAAACACATTACACTTTTAGACCCCAAAGTTCCCACTCTTGAGAACTTCGCGTTATAGTGGTAATTACAATCTCCAACTAGACTTCTGGTAAACTTTTTTCTCCCTAACCCTCACTAAATTAGCCTTACTCAGCCTTGCTGACTTGAGCGTTGGAGTGCCTACGGCAATCACCAGCTCGGTGTTTTCCGTTCGCTTCACGCTTGTTTTCTTGCATGTGCAGGTGCAACAGATCGTTAGTGGCCTTAACCTCACGGGATCAGTCCCTACTTTCGTAAATGTAGATTTTTGCATCTACAGTTTGACACCCACTGTGGGGCCTTTGGCAATCATTCGTCTCACAGACCTTGCTACATAAAGAAACTCTCTATGGCTGAAAATTCTAATAACACTAATCCTAGCCTCGAGGCCAGACAGGAAGCTCTAACTGCCCTTATGCAACAGCACTCATACAAGGTGACCATACTGGAAACTGAGAACACTGCCATCCGGACCGAAAACAACTCAATCAAGGCCGAAAACTAGTCTCTAAAAGAGAAGGTAAGTCAGTTTTATGATCTTGAACTTCTGCCTTGTTAGGTACAACCTAATCGGTTCTGCGCATCAGTTCCATCTAAGCAACCTCTTTAAACTCTAGAGCACAGACCAACGATCTCGGATACGAGGTCACGCCAACTATGTTCGTCATTAGTGGACAATTCAGCCCTGAATCATAGTGAACAGGGGCTGCCAATAGAACCACTCTCGGTCGATCTGCTTTAAGTGCGATATTAAGGTATCCAGGTGACAGAAACCCGCCACAACAAGAGCCACCCATCCTTGCCATCTCATCTCACCTTCAGTCAACCATCCCTACCCAAACCTCACTCGGCTCGACTCGACTCACCCTCGCAGGTCGAGCGGGCTCCCTCTCCTTCAAACCATCCTGCTCGAGTCCATCCATCCCAACAAACCAAGCAAATCCCAAATAACCCTTCTTACCATCCATTTAGGGTGAAACACCTGATCGGTCACAATGGGAGCCACCTAACCCGAGGGAATGAATGGAGATCTAGGCTACCAAGCGGCACACAACGGAATGATCCGTCAGGCTACACCACGTGGATTGACCCAACAAAATACATCGAGTGCGAATCATGTGACCAACCGAGTCAACCAAGAAGACTTAGTGGTCTTCGCCTCTCCTATGGAGCAGTTATTGGCCAAAAGACTGGTTGACATAAAAGTAGTGATGAGGCGTATACCTGGAGTGCCGTTCCCGACCAAAAAGAACCAACCTCACTACTATGCTGATTCACCATTTGTGGCTGCAATCGCGCTAGCTGAGATGCCACACAAATTCACTATCCCTAGTATGAAACCCTACGATGGCACAACCAACCCAGATGACCACATAGCCTCATATAAGCAACAGATGTTTGCCATCTCGATAACCTGAACACTAAGGGAAACCTCCATGTGTAAGAGCTTTGGTTCAAGCCTCTCCGACCCAGCTCTTTAGTGGTACACTAACCTCCAAACAATTCAATCAGCTCATTCACCTAACTCACTGACACTTTCATTGAACAATTCACCAGCATCAAGAAACTCAAGAAGCTATTGGCCGACCTATATAGAGTCTACCATAAGAGGAGGGAGCCATTGAGAGAATACGTCAGCAGATTCAACAAAGAGAAAAATCTCCATCTCCTCTTGCAACCCAGAGGCGACAGTAGACTCTTTCAGAAAGGGTCTCCTCCTAGATGGAGAACTATACAAAGACCTGATGAAGCTCGGTTGCACTGCAATGGAAGACGCCCTAGCCAGAGCTATGATTCAAATAAGGTGGGAGGAAGATGAGATGAATCGGATAAGGCATGCCAGATATGACGACCGTCACCAAAGGAAAAATGATAAAAGGTCAGAGTCAAGATCGATTGAGCTCTGTTATCAACCCCCTCTATGCAATCTGAACAAAGTAAAAAAATTGTATGACCGCCAGCTAGCTAGAGCTGACAACAGACCACCCGTATCGAACCAATACAAAGTTCCAGAGTACAACCTTAATGTCGAACCAGCCCAGGTCGTGGCAATCATGAAAGGGATGGGACCTACCGTTAAGTGGCCGAACAAGCTCAATCCGGAAGCGAGGAGGGACACGACCAAGTGGTGTGAATTCCATGGTGACCATAGTCATAACACCACAGACTACATCGCCCTACGGTTGGAAGTCGCAACACTACTGAAGAGGGCATATCTTCGAGATCTATTAACTGATAAAGGGAAAAATATAATCAACTAGAGAAGCTCGAAGGAAACATCTCCTCCTCCACGAGAACCTATGCCAAAAGGGTTCTGCTCCATTATCTCTAGAGGGCTGAAGATCAGTGGGGTAAGCTATTCCTCAGTCAAGCGCTATGCCCAAGCCAACCATCACCTTGAAGTCCAATCCATCCATCCGCCTTCTCGGTCGCACACCAACTAGGTAATTCAGTTTGAAGATGACGAGTCAGTTACCCTTGCCGCCCCTCATCATGATGCTCTAGTCATCTCCCTCCGGATCACCAACATCCTAGTCAAGAGAGTATACATAGACGGGAGATCCTTGACAAATATTCTCTTCTTTGAAGCAGTGAAGGCCATGAGACTGGATGAAACAAACATTAGCAAACGACCAACCATATTAGTCGAGTTTAGTTCTGAGTAGAAGTACACCATCGGAGAAATCGGCCTGCCTGTTTACACCAGCAGAGTCAACAAGCAAACCATTTTCCTAGTGCTCAATTGCCCCTCACCGTACAATGTTATCTTGGATTGACCTTGGATCCATGACATGTGAGTTGTTCCATCCAACTTCCACCAAACTATAAGGTTTCCAACAAAATGAGGAGTAAGAGAAATCAAAGGCAATCCTAAGGCTTCCAGAGACTACTACAAAAATGCCTTCAAAAGCAAAGGTCATGCTTCATAGCAACTGCAGTCTCATCCAACCCCTCCAACCAAGCCAGATCAACCATCCATGAAAGAGTTAGATGTAGTGAAGATACACCTGGACCACCCCGACCGAAAGACCCAAATAGGCTCTCGTCTCGGGCCCGAGATAAAAGAGCGACTCATAGAATTTCTCAAACAAAACCAGGACTGCTTCGCCTGGTCCCATGCAGACATGAAATGAGTCAACCCCGAGACAATCGTCTACCACTTTCGAGTAGATCCGAATCACCCTCTAGTAAGGCAAAGGTGAAGGAAATTCGCACCAGAACGCAATCAGATTGTCAATGAGGAAATTTATATACTACTGAATAACAGGCTGATCAAAGAAGTCCACTATCCCGACTGCCTGGCAAACGTTGTGGTCGTGAAGAAGAAGAACAAAAAATGGAGGGTCTACATAGACTTCACAGATTTAAACAAAGCATGTTCTAAAGATTCTTTCCCGCTCCCACATATCGACATGATGTCGATGTAACAGCAGATCACGAACTCCTAAGCTTCATGGATATCTTCTCAGGGTACAACCAGATTTTGATACACCTGAATGACCATGAGAAAACAACTTTCATCACAGAGAGGGGAACCTACTGTTACAAAGTAATGTCGTTTGGTCTCAAGTAGGGGTGGAAAAAAAACCCAGAAACCGAACTGAACCATGAAACCAGATTGAAACTAGACCGAAAATTCGATTTTATTTTGGTTTCGGTTCGGATATTAAAAAAATCAAAAATCCGGTTCAGTTTCGGTTTTTGAAAAAAAGAAAACCGGTTACTCGGAACTGGTTTTCTAAACCGAAATTTAAAAAAAATTATTTTACGTTTTTATTTTGCATTTGCATTTTGCAATATCCCTAACACTCTCAATCTCTCACGCTCACGGTCTCACACTCTCATTCACTTTCACTTCAGTCTTCAGTCTTCAGTCTAAGTCTTCACTACTCCAGTCTCCAGCTCGGCAGCTCCACTGCTCCAATATGGTAGTACTCACTACTCAGATCTCAGACTCACTCGCCAGCGCCGGTACTCAAACACTCACCTCAGTAACTATCAGTCTTCCACACTCTCAGAGTCTCAGTGACTCAGTCTCTGTCTCTCACTGACTCACTCTCTCTCGGACTCTCACTGTCTCTCACTCTCAAATCTCTGTTCTCACTTCTCAGTTCTCACGTTGGAGTCACGCGATCACACCTCAGCCAGTAGCCACACAAATTTCTCACGTTGCTCAAGCCACCGATCTTTGCTCATGCCGCCGATCTTTGCTCACTAGTATGTTGCTTAACGGTCGGCAGTCACCAGTCGCGGTCACCATTCTTCCTTTTTCTGTTGCTTCTGCTATGAAAGTAATATGAAATCAAAGTTTTTAACTCATAAGTGGTTAATCAAGTGGTTATGCCTTTGGTTTGCTCCACAAGGTTTGAGGTTTTAAACTTGGTTTCTCTAAACAGGAAAACAAAACTAGAGGGTCATGCCATAAAAATACATAAAATGGAGGAGTCTTGAAACTTTATACGTTATAAAGATTATGTTCATTTCACTTCTCACTTCTTAGTCTTATTTTATTCATTTCATGTGTTTGATTTGTAATTTTAGGATGTGGAAATGTGTTTATTATGTTTGATTTTGTGGATTTTGTGGAAACTAAGTTGGCAACAGGGGACTATTTTTTTGTTTGTATAGTTTGTATATTTTTTAGT
Source organism: Pistacia vera (assembly GCF_008641045.1). NCBI lineage: Eukaryota > Viridiplantae > Streptophyta > Magnoliopsida > Sapindales > Anacardiaceae > Pistacia > Pistacia vera. Next base: position 664,267 of record NW_022196713.1, on the reverse strand, counting down.
CTGTAATTGAGTTTGTATCATATCTTTGTTTTTGCAATCTTTGATTTGTAATTTTAAATTATTAATATTTGATTTTGATGTACATTCAAATTATATGAATTCAAATTCAATTACAATAGATATAAGTTTATTAACGTAATTGAATTTACAGTAGATATAAGTTTATAACTTTAAGTCATGTTAAAAAAAAATAAAAACCTGGAAAAAAAAAAAGTGCAAAGTGGAGTGTGCGAATTGGGCCAAAAAGGCAGCCCATAACTTATGGGCCATAAGTGGAGTGTGTGAATTGGGCCGAAAAGGCAGCCCATCATTAATTTTATTAACCGGTTTAAAAACCGGTTAACTGAACGAAATTTTCGGTTCAGTTCAAGAATCCTGTTAACCGGATTTTTCCACCCCCAGTCTCAAGAACGTCATGGCTACTTATCAGCAGCTAATCAACAGAATATTCACCAAACACCTTGGGAACACCATGGAAGTATACATCGACGACATACTTGTCAAGTTCCTCATGGCAGAGCAGTACCTTAACCACCTCAGCCAACCGTTCGCCATCCTAAAGAAGTATAACATGAAGCTGAATCTAGCCAAATGTTCGTTTGGGGTCTCATTAGGAAAATTCTTGGGATACATGGTAACTCAGCATGGGATAGAAGCCAACCCTGACCAAATCTAGGCGATCCTCAACATACCATCACCAGCTTGCATCAAAGATGTCTAGCGCCTCACGGGGCGAGTAGCTGCCTTGAGCCGTTTCATCTCCAGATCTGCCAATAAGTGCCACCATTTCTTTCTCACACTAAAGAAATCTAAGAAGTTTGAATAGACTCCACCTGCGAGGAGGCCTTGCAACATTTAAAGAAATACCTAATCTCTCCCCCACTCCTTTCAAAGCCTGTGGTCGGAGAAAAGCTTTATACCTACCTGGTAGTCTCAGAGACAGCAATCTCAATAGTATTAGTTTGGGAAGATAATACGAAGCAGCTACCGGTTTATTATGTAAACAAATCACTTTTTGATGCAGAGACACGATACAATCAGCTAGAGAAACTAGCACTCGCCCTTGTCCACGCGTCTAGGAAGCTCAAACCATATTTGCAGTGCCACTCCATAGTCGTACTCACCTCCTTCCCATTCAAGAAGAAACTCCATAAGCCAGAGTTATCAGGCCGACTCACACAAGGGACAGTAGAGCTTAGTGAGTTCGACATATCTTTCCAACCATGCATCGCCGTCAAATCCCAAGCACTAGCAGACTTTATTATTGATTTCACCCCGAACACCACCATCCAAGCGGAAAAAAAGTTATTATGCATGAATACTTGATCACCTTCAAAGTGGACTCTCTCAGTGGATGGCTCGAGCAACGTGAATGGAAGCGGGCTCGGTGTTGTACTTACTACACTAGAAGGAGATATCATCCAACGGGCCATACAATATGGGTTCAAGTGCACCAACAACAAATCCGAATACGAGGCTCTCATCGCTGAACTCTCCCTAGCCAAAGAGATCGGAGTAAGAAAGCTGGAGGTAAAATCCGACTTCAAACTCGTGGTCAACCAGCTACAAGGCACTTACCAAGCCCACGACTCAAAGATGATAGCTCACTTGAACTTGGTCAAAGAATTACAGGCCACCTTTGAAGAATTATCCATCGCCCAAGTCCCAAAAGCGAAGAACACCCAAGCTGACGCCCTTGTTAACCTTGACTTAACCCTTCAGGGTTCCTCCTAGTAGTCCATCCCTCTGTTATTCCTCCAATGGCTGGCCAACTAGAAGGAACACCCAACTAACAAGTCGCTAGAAGCAGTAATGGACATTGAACCAGCCGACTCCTAGATGACCCCGATACTAAAATATTTGGAACATAATGAGCTCCCAGCTGACAAGAGTGAAGCATGCTGCCTGAGAGCGAAAGCTGCAAGTTTCACCATATGCGAAGGCTAGCTCCTTAAGAAGTCGTTCTCTAGCCCCTACCTTAAGTGCATAAGCCTAGAAGAAGCCAAACGGGTTCTCACCGAACTCCATGAAGGCGAATGTGGAAACCATGCAGGAGGACGCAGCCTTGCCCATCGGGCGATCATCATTGGCTACTATTGGCCAACCATAGACATTGACTCAACAGCCTATGTGAAGAAATGCAACAGCTGTCAGAGGTTCGCTCATGTCTCACACTTCCCACCTGAGCGACTCAACTCCACTCTCACACCTTAGTCGTTCATGAAGTGGGGAATGGATATAGTCGAAAAACTTCCGACTGCATCCGGGCAGTGGGTCTTTATGTTGGCGGTCATCGACTACTTTACTAAGTGGATCGAAATTGAAACACTCGCACAAGTCAGAGACTGAGAGGTAAAAGCTTTCATCTGGAAACACGTCATCTGCTGGTTTGGGATACTAAAGGAAATTGTCACCGACAATGGATCCCAATTTATCAATTTAGGCTTCAGAGACTTCTGTGACATGTGGAGGATCAAGCTTAGCTTCTCTACCCCCTACAACCCCCAATCCAATGGCTACGCCGAATCATTGAATAAAACCATCATGCAGACTTCAAAAAAGCACCTACAGAAAGCCAAGGGCGCATGGGCAGATGAACTACCTAGGGTCTTCTAGTCCTACTAGACCACAACTCGCTCGTCCACAAGCAAAACTCTTTTCTCCCTCACATATGGATTTGAAACAGTCATCCCAACCGAAGTATCGGTCCCTTCCACCAGACTCTAATGGGTGGACGAGGAAACCAACAGCCAGAACCTTTGTCACAACTTGGACACCATCAACGAACTACGCGAGCGACCAAACACTACAACCGCAACGTCTAAATTAGAACTTTCAAACGAGGCGATTGGGGCTTCCACAAAGTCTTTCAAAACACTAGGGAGATCAACTCTGGTAAGCTCGGTCCTATCTAGGAGGGTCCCTACAAGATCGCCAAGGAAGTAGGGAAGGGTGCCTACAAATTCCAAACCCCCGAAGGTAAAGACATCAATAACAGTTGGAATGCAATCCATCTCAAACATTACAACTTTTCGTCTAACTCTTTCATCGACATTTCTGCTTTCTTGTTTCAGTTTTTTAAAAGGATGAGTGGGTCTATCCACCTCTTTCACCATCAATCGGTCTCAAAGCCCAAATTCAGTAGAAGAACTATTTAGGGATAGAACAGTTTACGCCTTCGAACGGCCCAGACCGATTTATAGACTTACACCTTTAATCGACCTAGACCAATTTATAGACTTTACACCTTCAATCGGCCCAGATCGATTTATAAACTCACACCATTAATCGACTCAGACCGATTCACCGACTTGCACCTTCAATTGACAATCCATCGACCCACCCCGCCAGACGATCCAGACCAACCTAGCAACTCAATGGCTTACACATCCGACTGACCATATCGACACATCGCCACAACACCGACGACTCAGCCACCTGGCCTCATGAAAATCGCAACATAAGTAGTTGGTTCAACCCTGAATGCATCTACAAGCAATCAAGTAACCAACTCATTCATCCACATGGAAAACAACAAAACAGAAACACAAGTAGAAACATAAAGCCCCTAACGGCTAAGTATAAGATATAAGAGTCTCAAACGGCTATGTATCAAGTACAAAAAAGGCACACACGCCAGGAAAGGGCATCACAGGCCCCAAAAATACATGAGGAGAGTAAAAATAAACCTAAGGGGCATCATGGCTCATATCATCGGTGCGAGTCATCTCACCCATCTCTGACTCAGTCACCTTATCACCGACCCTAGCACTCGCCCCTGTAGCCTTGTCACCCACATCCTCTGTAACCAATCGCCCTGACTGGCTAGCAAGGTCAAATATCTAATCATTGACTCGTTACTCCGTGCGACCAACAGCCTCCTTCTCCATCTCTCGCAAAAGTCGGATGTCCTTATCCAGGTTCCAATGGGAGGTGTTCTTGACCTTGTACTCCAACATCAACTCTCCCCTAACCCTGTTGATGGCGTCATTAGCGATACTGAGGCATTGCTCCCTTAGGAACTTGACCTCCACATTCTTCTCAGCCAACTCTCTCTTCAATCGTTCCAGCTCGGCCTCAACCTCCCTTAGACGCCGCTGGCTCTCCCGTTTGGCTTTCTAAGCCGTTGCCACTCTCTGCCGCAGATTGGCATTGGATTTGGATACATCCTATATCCTCTTCTCTTGCAACACGATGGACTTCCTCAGGTATAGGCTGCTAGTGAATGCCTGCATGACAAAACAACTTGATCAATACACAACCACAATAAACACACTAAGGTAAAAATCTGGCTCATACCTGGAAGGCGTGTCCGCGTTCATAGAGGTCGATGCGGAAGATGGGATGCTAAAAGTAAGCATCTTAGTCTCTTTATCCAAGACCATGGTCTTAGATGACCCAGCTCTGGCCGCAGGTTGACAACCTGGTGGAGTCACCACCACATCCTTCGCCCTCTTCTCCTCTCTGGCCGAGAAGTCCCTCTTCCGCTTCTCGTGACATCTCGTGATAGACTCATTGGCGCTTAGGACAGTTAGCTTCTTCATTAGCTTCTCTACAATTGCAAACTCTTCAACAGTTAGTGGGTCTAGCCTCGACTTACCAGACAAAATATGATTGCAGTAGGGGATAAGCAGCACACTCCAAGTTTTCTTCAACGAAGGGAAGGGGATACTTCGCTGGATCGCACCCACTCAGGCCCAAAGATGACTCATCCTAAGGTTTGCTTCCTCCAACACAACCGCCAATCCCTCTGCGCTTTTGGAATGACAAGAATCTTTTGGGTCTGCACATCCAAGCCGTCCCCACTCTGTTTGGCTTGGTTGAATTCAAGATCTGCAAAGAAGAAACACAATAAGATTTTAGTAATCAAAATCCAAGGTAAAGATAAAGTTTCTCACCAGTCGCTCGCCAGGTGTGCAGAATCTCGCCTTGGCCTCTCTCCCCGAAGACTGCCTCACCCCTCATGAAAAAGTACTGATCCTTCCAATTTTTGTCACTCGACTGGAGGTCAGTCACGAGGTGAGCTCGGTCATGCATAAGGTTGAGGTTGATCAAGTATTGACCTTTATCCTTGTCATTCTCCTTTAGGAAATACGAGTATAACAACTCGTACAGCCCAAACATCACCTGGTTCCGCACACAGAGGTCCTTCAGAGCCATCAGTAACTTCCACCCATTCGGCATAATCTAGGTCGGCGTAATTATGAAATGGTTTAAGACCTCCCAGACAAGACGCAGAATGGGAAGCCTTAGCCAGTCGTGAAGCCATTTCTCATAGGCGCTCACCCAACCTTTCGCCTCCTAGTCGACCCACTCGTATGACCTTGGCGCTTAATCTTGACAAACTCTAGAATGTGATACATCGTTTGGATCTGCCACACATCGCTATCCTTCAACAAAGGAGGGTAATCCTACAGGTAATCCTTACTCAAGAACCCATTGCCAGGCCGACTTGGCTAGTCCTCGAAGCCACCGCTGGTGGAGGGAAAACTCTTAGTATCCACCTCACCGGAGTCTTCCCCACTCCTCCATCGCCTCTTCGACTCACTATCACTCGAGGCGTCACTGCTCGACCCAGGAGTGGCCACGTTCACCCCTTTCAGTGTGTTGATCGAAATGCCCCTACCTTTAAGCATCATCACCATGATCAAGGCATTCTCATACTCATCTCCAACCTTTGCCTCGACCCCACTTGAGTTACTCGACCCTAACCTCGGCATCGAATACTCTGTCCACTCGACCCAGGCGACCGACTGACTCTCAATTAAAAATCTAACCCTGCTCTAATGCCTCACTCGCCTTGAGCCATCGACTGGCTAATCCTCAAACATTGAACTTCTCTAACACCTATGTAACCTTAGACTCAGCCCAGACGATCGAATACCTACTTAACTTAGTTTCACCTGTGCAGACCTCTTACCACTCGGTCTGGAGGCGACCCAACTAGCCAGTCCTTACCAAAAGCTTATTCACCCAAAACACCACACTCGACTCGGTCAGGCAGACCGAAACGAGCCGAATGGGAAACCTACATAAGATGACTTTATCTTCTAGAAACCCAGAAAAATCCAAAAAAAAAAAAAAAAAAACTAAAAACTTAGAATCCCCCACACGCGGCCATACCAAATCAAACCTAAATACCCAAAATCTCCCAAACGCTAAACCTAAGGTTCAAAATCACTCTGCTTGACCCAACAAACGCAACACCACCTTTGTCAAACTCCTTCAAAATAAAAAATCCACCAAACTCTACTCAAATCTCTCCAAACACTACTGAAATCTCTCTAAAAATACCGCAAAAACAAAGAAAAGAAGAAAGGAAACAGAAAAGAGTACAAAGGAGCAAGTGTTTACTGTAAAAATGGCCAAAGTTCTAGGAATCCTTCACAACTATGGAGAAAAACCAAAAAACAGATAGAACACGAAAACAGAGGACAAAAATGGGAGTAAGATGAAACGAACAGCTACCCCCATGCGTTTATCGATGAAAACTGTTAAAGCCTACGTGTGGCAGCCTACGATTTGTCATCGAATAGTGTGATTTCAATTTTCCTGCCCAAATTCAGAAGACGTCTTGATCGTACACGTGTCGAGAGATGGATTATCTAGCTTCATGTTACTCTCTCATGTTAACCACTTGTCCGGTTCACCCGACCAACCGGAATTACCATCAGACATACCGACTATCCAATCTCGACTCTCCAGCCTCATGGCAAACACTACTTAAGCAAAACACAAACTTTGCCCTCTCGGTCATCCCGACCGAATGAACTAACTGCTTGATTGGAAGTGCACATACGCCTATTCGTTCGAATTCAACCAGTCAGCCTAAGGCACCACCACTAAATTGAGCCTAACATATTCCGCTCGACTTGAAATACCAAATGAGCACACCTTCATGGGATAGTTCGCACACCTTCTCACTCGGCTTGTTACACTGAGCGAGGACACATTCATGGGACATCCCGCACACCTACTCACTCGGCTTGATACACCGACTGACGACACCTTCATGGGATAACTCACACACCCAACCATTCGTCTCGATACACCGAGTGAAAACACCTTCATGGGAGGCTTCGCATACCTTCCCGCTTGGGAGGGCATACAAAGTGAGGATATTTCGAGCAGATTCTTTTATGCTCCCCCTCGATCCGATACACCAAACGAGTCTAACAAGGTCAACTTCACTCACCCACTCGGTCAGATGCACCAAGTGCGTTCATGACCATGTTTCACCTCTATCTGCCCAGTCTAGCGTACCGAATGTCTTACCGACAACAAAAGCTATACTATTCGTTCCAGGAACGGAGAAGCAACACATCTACAAGTTCAACCAGTCGGTCGAGAGGGTCGACTAGATACAGCTCCACACAATGCCTACTCTCTAAGCTAAGTACTCGTTAACTCAGAGAATGGGGGGCAAATTGTTAGGGCCAAAAAATGTCATCGGCCCAAATAGGCCCAAAGACGAAAACACCTTTAACAAAGCTAGAAGCTAGGGCCCAATTCCAATTAGGCCCACAACAAAGTTCTACAAATGAGGCCCATTCGGTATGCCTTCCCAATTACTCACCATTTGGATCCAATCAGTAGAGACCTAGTTCGTTTAGGCCTCATTGCCAGCTTATCTAGACCTAAGCCTTCTGATCCCAGAACACCTTCTGGACTTACGATCAACTTAGAGCCCATGGTCACCTATGTGCTCTAATACTATTTGAACTCTACTAAAGAGGTCAATCACTACCCTGATTCATCAAAGATCTGTATCCTAGGCACGTTGGGATTCCCTTTCCTACTGAGGTAAGGGAACCAAAGGCTCCACTCTTTCACAAAGCCATAATTGCAAGGACTCCAAGTCCCACCCGGATTTGAAGACTCTATAGTCACTATTTAAACGGAGGCCAACCTTCTCACAAGGAACGTACACATTATACCTTCAGACCCCGAAGTTCCTACTCTTGAGAACTTTGTGTTACAATCGTAATTACAATCTCCGACTAGACTTCCGGCAACCTTTTCTCTCCCTAACCTTACTAAATTAGCCTCACTCAACCTTGCTGGCTTGAGCATCGGAGTGCCTATGGCAAACACCACCCCGATGTTTTTCGTCCGCTTCACGTTTGTTTTCTTGCGTGTGCAGATGCAACAGATCGCTAGTGGCCTCAGCCTCACGAGATCAGTCCCTACTTTCGTAAAGGTAGATTTTTGCATCTACAATTGGCAAAACCCGATTCTAGTGAAAATTCAAGGAGGTTGCCTTGAAGAAGTGGATGTAGGAGGCTTGTGGATATAGCTTTGAACCACTATAAACCCTTGAACATTTCTCTCTCTCTTACCTTTTTATCATTCCTTGCATAGTTGTTTGTTGAACATCATTTATTTCACTTGTTCATGCATTTATTGTTCATATTTATTGCCTACAAGTTGGTTGCATTTATTGTTCTCTTTTGAGTTCATTTATTGCTCATTAGCATTAACTTTATCTCTATCATAGTTTGGTTGTTGAGTTTAGTCATTGAACATTGTTTTGATAAACTCATCATTTGCCTTGACTTTTATTGATAAGTTTTATTTCGTGAATATTTATATTGATTCCTATTCACCCCACTCAAGAAATATTAGCCATATTTAGGGTTTAATAAGATGAATTTTCAAATTTTTTCTGACATTTGTTTTGGTGTGTCTATGTGTGTTTGCAGTAGCATTTCCTTGAGAATGCAAAATTATCTGAAAACTACTTTATTGCCAATTGTGAAGAAATTTTGGTATATTTTTGTGTACTATTCTGTGCTTTTGGCAACTGTAAATGTCATACTTTAAGGTCCTTCTATAATCTTTGCTTTCAATATGAATACTAATTATAGTTTTTGATATCAGAAAGTTGTTGCTGTTATGGATGAATTGTCCCTTGGTTTGCATGATAAATACCTTTTTTGTATCATGTAACAATCTTTATCTCCTAAAAGAAAATTGTTCTAAATAACTAATACTTGGCCTATGTTGTTTTACTTTGATTAAGAAACATTTATTTACTCCGAGAAAAAAAAGTATTTACTGAAGTTTATTTTTGTGGCAAAGGAAAAAAAAAAATCATATCATAATTTTTTTTCTCCTTTTGATAGAACATTGTTTCTGTGTGAAACAATTCAAGCATTGGTTTTTTTGGAAATGGTATCTCCTTAGCTTGGTGCAGGATCTCCAACGGCTAAAACGTGTTTATTATTATATTGTTACTATTATCACTACTGCTATTGTTAGTGTTTTTGATGTTATTTTTTTATCATTATTAATTTACTAACTAGTTGGGTGTCAAATTAATAAATTAATGTCTGTGCTGTGTTATTATTAGTTGTTTTTTTCTATCTTTTTGCTTCTTTTCTTGGCTGTTGGTTGTTATTGTTGCAATGGTTTGGTTGACTAATGGAAGCAATATAACTGGTGTGATATTGATTAGTTGTTGTTTCTTTTGGCTGTCTTTTTTGTGTTGTTGTGTTGAATTGATTAATTTTTAATTTGGCTGCAGGTTATTGTAAAATTTTGTTTCAGGTCATAGCACAACTTGGAGATCCTCAACTTTTTGTATCACAAGAAATAGCCTTATTGTAGGAAGCAAACGTTTTACTAGCAATTTTACCATCTTGTTCTCCTAGGACAACTCGTATACAATATGAATTTTGCTTTATGTATATGGTTCTAATGACATTTTGGTCTATGTATATTGAACAGTATTTTAAAACCTAGCCTGACCCAGCCAGTTAAACCGATTTAATGGTACCTGGGAGCTTTACCAGGTTGGGTTAACAATTTCCTTATTCATCCAAAACCCTAGAATTTGAGATTAGAGGTGGAAATTTTGGGCCGGGTTAGGCGAGTCAACCCTAACCCGACCCGGAAAAATGCGAGTTAAACCCGGCAGCAACCCCCGGGCAGGCCGGGTTGCACAATGGCAACCCGCAACCCGGTGAGTTGCAAATTTGTCTCTTTTGCAAGAGACCCGGCAACCCGCCAGGTTGGCTGTGTGCAACCTGGTAGGTTGGCCGAAAAAAATAAAAAATAAAAATAAAAATTTTTATTTTATTTTTCAAATTACCCATTTACCCTTGAAATATAGCCGTTGGAGGGGTCTTTTTCGTCATTTTTCTTTCCCATTTTTTCTTATAAATTGGCCCTAAACTCTCACATTTTTCTCACAACTCAAATTATCTCATTCTCTCATATTCTCTAATCTCTAATCTCTCAATTAATCATCTATTAGTTTTTGCAATTTGCTCATATTTTAATTTTTATTAGTTTTTGCAATTTTTAATTCATATTTCCAATTTTCCAAATTCCAATTTCCATACTACAATTCTCTTTCTTTAATTTTTATTTCTTCTATATCAATTTTTTTTTTAATAGAATCATTTCAATTTTATAATATAGATGATACGGATGAGGGAGATCCTAGTGAACCCCAAAATTAGTTATTTTGTAAATTGTAACTTGTAAATTAATTGTCAATTATTGCATTCTTTTTTCCTTACCAAGTTTTTGTCCTATTGGGTTTTTCTTGGTGAGGTTTTTAACAAGACAATAATTATAGAAATTTCTTATTTTATTTTTTAATAAATGAATAAATTTAATTATTATTATATTACAATTTTAATGTATTAAAATTGAATTAATATTTGGAATGTTAACAAAAAAAAATTAATTTAATTTAATTATTGATATTTGAAAAGAAATTAACAATTAACTAAAAACAATTACATTTATAAATTGTTAATTATTCATTTGAAAAGTTAATTAAACATTTAAACTTAAATAAAATAAAACAAAACAAAATTAAAAAAAAAAAAAAGTCAAAAAGCGGGTTAACCCGGCCCAACCGCGCCTAACCCGGCGGGTTAGGGTTGGCGATCCGGGTTGGGCCAGCCAATTCTCTAATGTTGGCGGGCCTAACCTGGCCTGCCAATGTTGCCGGGCGGGTCAGGACCGACCCGCCATTTGCAGCAACCTGGGTCGGGTCGGGCCGGGCCGGTCGGGTTGCTTTTCCACCTTTATTTGGGATATTGATCGGCGAACCATTGAAGGTCTAGATGTTAGGGTTTTGAGAGAAAGTGCCAGTGCGTAGGGGTGAGCAGTTCCGGGTACCCTCCATTTTTCGGGGGAATCAGAACCGGAATTGCACAGTGCAGGTTCCCAAAAAAAGAAACCGGAATTAGAACCGCATAGTGCAGGTTCTTCAATTCAAGGAACCGAAACCTAAAATGTAGGTTTCGGTTCCTTTCGAGGGTACCTGTAAAAAATCAATTACCCCCTATTAGTTTAAAAAATGACAAAAATACCTTAAAAGTTTACAAATACACCCCTAACAAATATACTATTTGGGTTTAAGGTTTAATTATAATTAATTAAATTGTTAATCATTTAATTAAGTATTGTAATATTGTTTATAATAGAATGTTATAATTGATTAAGTAATTATACTATAAATTTATAATGTAATGTTATAATTAATAAAATTCTAATAATTTAATTAAGTATTCTGTAAATTAGTAAATTAATTACTAATGTCATAATCAATTAAGTAATCATTTAATTATGTAATGTTATATTAATTATATGATCATACTATAATAATATAATATAATGTTATAATGAATTAAATAATCATACTATAAATCTATAATTTAATATTATAATTAATTAAATTTCAAATCATTTAATTAATATACTAATGTTTATAATGGAATGTTATAATTGATTAAGTAATCATATTATAAATATATAAGGTAATGTTATAATTAATTAAAGTTTTAATCGTTTAATTAAATAATGTAATAATATAGTAAATTACTAATGTTTATAATATAATGTTATAAATTCATGAATTAATTATGTACTAATGTAACTATGTATGCTATAATAAGTAAGTGATAAATATAATAAATATAATATAATAATGTTATAATTAATTGAGTAATTATTAATTATAATGTAATGCTTAATTAATGTTTATAATGAAATGTTTATAAGGTAATATTATAATTAATTAAATTTCTAATCATTTAATAAGTATTGTGCTAATGTCTATGTAGTAAATTAGTAATCTAATGTTTAAACAATAATATCATAACTCATAACAATTAAGTAATCATTTATTATATAATGTTATATTAATTATGTGATCATACAATGTAATGTTATAATTAATTATGTGATCATACTATAATGTAATGTTATGTGAATAAATAATAGATTATAGATCTTTAAGTTTATTATAATTAATTAAAATTTTAATCATTTAATTAAGTAATGTAATAAATATAATGTAGTAAATTACTAATGTTTATAATGTGATGTTATAAATTTATAACTAATTAAGTAATCATTAACTATGTAATACTAAATTAATTAGTGATCATAATATAATGTAATGTAATAATGTATAATTTAATAAGTAATTATTAAATAATGTATATTTAATTAATTAAATTTTAACATTTAATAATTAATCATTTGTTTATAAGTAATGTTATAATTAATGTTATAATATAATGTCATAATCGATTAAATAATCATCTAATTATGTAATGTTAAATTAATTATGTAATCAACAATCATACTATAATGAAATAGTGAAATGTTACAATGAATTAAGTAATATACTATAAGTTTTAATATAATATTATAATTAATTTGTTTATAATAGAATATTATAATTAATTAAGTAATCATTAATTATGATAAATTGTACAATTAATTACATAATTACTATAAATATAATGTAATGTTGTAATTAATAAATTTCTAATCATTTAATTGTATTCTATAGTTATGTAGTAAATTAGTAATTACTAATATTATTAATATAAGTCATAATCAATTAAGTAATCATTAATCATGTAATGTTATAATTAATATATAATCATACATAAGTAATGTTATAGTGAATTAACTATTAAGTAATCATACTATAAATTTTTAATGTAATATTATAATAATTAAATTTTAATCATTTAATTAAGTTTGTATTAATGTTTATAATAAATGTTATTATGGCTAAGTAATTATACTAAAATCTATAATGTAATGCTATAATAATAAATTTCTAATTATTTAATTAAGTAATAATAAATGTTTAACTTATAAGTCAATTAATTAAGTAGTAATCAATTAATGTAATGCTATAATTAATTATACTATAAATCAATTAAGTAATGTTATAAAATTATAATTAATTAAGTAATCATTTAACTATAATGTAATGTTATAATTGATTAAGTATGATATTTAACTAGTAATTAAATTTATTAATGTTTATCAATTTATCATGTATAATTAATTAATTACTAATTATTATAGATATACTTTGCAACACCCCACTCGAGGTACGTAACTAATGTTTCTTATTTTGCTCTTATTTGAATTGGAATATTGTTAATATGGTTTGGTTGGCCCTTGGTTGAATGGATGTATTGGTTTGGTTGAGTGGTTGCCTTGAAATTGTAGAGATTTTGTGAAATTTTGGTGTTACAGACTTCGCCGGGGTGAAGAAGAATCTTCGTCGTGGCGATGAGGTCCTGCAACCCCCGGTGTAGGTTCTGTGATGTTTCGCTGGGGCGAAGAAATAGTCTTCGCCGCGGCAAAGAGCCTAACAAAATGTGTATTGAGTTTCTAGAGAATTCTTCCTTTGGGGCACAATGACAATTTTACCCCTAATTAGCAGGAAAAATGGGGAGTGAAATGCAAGGAAATTGCATGAAGAATAGTTTAAATGGGGGGTGCATTTGCAAAGAACTAAAGGGCAAATGTGGAATTCCTAAGAATGAATAAGGGTAAAATGGGAAAGAGTGGAGAAAATATGAGATATTAAGGGGTTAACTTTAGAAACCCTTCATTCTTCTTCTTCCACCGCCATACTCATTCATCATTTTCTCTCAACTTTCCATCCAATCCTTTAAGGATTCTAAAGGGCTTTTGAGTAGTTTGTGGGTAGAGAGGTGATCTAAGGCATTCTAAGGTAAGGACCTTTACTCTAAATGTAATTCTTTAGCTATAAAGGTGTTAAAGTCTTATTGTATTGTTGTTTAAAAGTGTAAAGAAAAGGCATCTACCAAAGGAAAAGAGAAGTGCAAGTGGAATCATACCATCACAAAGTTTAAGAAATTCTTGAGTAGAGATTTAATTATGCATGTATATATGATGCTTGTTGAGACATTGAGTTGAGATATATCTCTACTTGTTGAGAAATTGAGTTGAGAAGAGTATTCATGTTATGTTTATTGGATACATTTCCTTTATAAGAAGTGTTAATGTGTGATGAGTTGATATGAAATTGGATGAGATTGAGTAAATATTTTGGGAGTGTTCTTTTATGATAGGGGTTATGCCTATGGAAGGGAGCTTACTCCCATTTTGGATGGTTAAAAAGGAGAAATAGAGTTGTAGTTAGAGAAGAGTTTTTGTATGCACATGAGTTGTTTGATGAAATGCTTAAGAGAAGCATGAGAATGAATTATGAACTTTAATTCTTGCAACATTGCATAGTGGCATTTCCTAAGTGCATTAATGAGCATGAACCATCCATATGCATTAATTGTGCATTAAGAAGTAGCTTGAGAAAGAGTAGAGAACTTTGTGAATAGACTACTCTAAGAGTTAAGCTACATGATGCTTATTGGTTAGAGAAAGAGTAGAGACCTTTGTGCTTAAACTACTCTAAGAGCTAAAGAAGATAATAGAGTAGGTTGTGCGATGGGGAATCCGTGAGTGATGAGTAAAGTCACGAGAGTGGGTGCTTTGTGATCCCCAGTCGTGCCTCCAGTCAGATGAGGCCGTGACTATCACGCAAAGTGGAACATGAGGTTCCAGCCATGTCTTCGGTAAGAAGGGGTCTGACATTTGAGAGATAGAGAGAAAGCATGTACACTCACATGGCCAAAGATTTCGAATCCGATCGGTACAGAAATGAGTAGACGTCACGTAGAGCAGGAGAGTTCTCGGCCGTGCCTCCGGTAAGATGAGGCCGTGACATTCCCATGAGTAGAATGGGAAACAAAGAAATAGAAAGAACAGAAAGAGAAAATGAATAGAGTCACGAAGAGTGGGTTGAGTCCTTAGCCGTGCCTCCGGTAAGATAAGGCCGTGACATACACCAGAGAGTGTATAGAAAAGAGTATGAGAAACAAAAACAGAAAGAGAACAGAAATGAGAAAAGAATAGGGTAAGGAAAGAATTAAGAGAAAGAGTTACGGGGATAGACAAGTAGAAGATTTGCTTACTGAGCATTAGTTGTGCTCACCCCGTTGTTTTTCTATGCTTTTGCAGGTTCCAGGTGAGTACGCAGTCGGATGGACGTCAGCGGGCGAGGGGGAGTAGTTACACTGTCCACCACACTTTTGAGAACTTTTGTAAAGGGTACTGACTTTGTAAAAGAATATGTATATTAAATGAAAGAAAAATTTTGGGCCCAACTATTTTTATTAATGTACCCGTATTTTATATATGTGTTTTGATGAGTATAGTAGTATAAAACAGTTATTGCATACTTAAAACTTGATAATTGAAGTAAATAACTAAATATATTATTACTCAATCAAATATACTATTAACATCAAAAATAATTCTTTTAATAATATATGTGTTTTGATGAGTATAGTAGTATAAAGCAGCTATTACATACTTAGAACTTGATAATTGAAGTAAATAACTAAATATATTAGTACTCAATCAAATATACTATTTTATTCAAAAATAATTCTTTTAATAACATTAAAAATGTAAAACACTTTTAATTGGATCATAATTCCAATTATTCACTTAATTAATCAAATCTTTAATATTAATGTATTATAATATATTAAAGCTTTTAATATGGTGTAATTTATATGTAATAAGTATAATTGTATTCGTATATTTATTTAATTAGGTTATTCTAAAAATTTAACTTTTTCTACTTAATTTTTTTTTATAAAACAATAGAAACCTCCATTATTCACATTTCACAAATATTTCATTTTAGTCCAGGTTCCAAAACAGGTTCCAAACAGGTTCCAAACCGGGTACCCCCTACAGGTTCCAAACAGGGTACCCTTTTTACAGGTTCCGGTTTCGGTTCCTCCACACAGAGGAACCGGAACCGGAACCACACAGTATCGGTTCCAAAAAATTAGAACCGGAACCTACCCGCACAGTACCAGTTCCGGGTAGTTTCCAGTTTTGGTTCCAGTTCTACTCCCCGGTTCCAGTTCTACCTGCTACCCATGCTCACCCCTACGAGTAGTGAGTGCAATGATGGCGATAGAGTTGATTTCTGGTGAGTGAATCGACCAGAAATTGAAAAAAACAGGTAGCAACAATAGTCGGCTTTTGCCAGTGATTGGCGAGGCTAACGAGGGTAGGGTGAGATGGGTTTTGGTCGAGAGGCAGAGGGGGGTATTTTTGGGGTGATGGAGAGGGTTGTCGACGCCAACATTAGTGAGATCTGGCCTGAAATGTTGATGTTCGCGTCGGTGAGATCCGACCAATTTCGATCAGATCTTGGGTAGATTTTCCAGGAATGGGCTCAAGGGATGATTGGGATTGCATTTGGGGTGTTGTCACCACCAACCAGTCGACCTTCGATTTGTATTTGGGGTTTGTTCACTAAATTTCAAACCTATAGGGACTTAACGAATTTAGGGTGTATTTGCTAAATTTTAAAAATTTTGTGACCTGGTTTGATCGGTCGGTTAAACTAGCGCTGTTCATGGCATATCTCTCCTATCTTACGATATTTTCATTGATCGTAGCTAATTAGGGGCAACAATTGAAGAAGCAAAAGAAGTAGCTGCTACCACTTCGTGGTCTTCCTTTTTTTCTGAGTCTGCTCAAAAGGTAACTCGAGAGTAGAAAGACCTATGATAGAGTACGACAGAACCAGTAGCTTTGAGCTTTCACATGTTTTAGCTCTTGTTCACAATCTAGTAGGTATTGAATCAGAATATCCTTCAGTAACTCCAGGATTCCCCTGGTAGGGCATACAGGACATACCAGGTGAGAAGTTCGGCTAAGCCGGAAAGATAGATCGAGTTTACTTTACACTCTTGATTGAATTTAGGATTGAAAGAAGCTGGTAGCCAAGGAAATGACAACAGTGCTTTATATAACATAACTTCTTTTAAGTCTTCGTTGAGCACTTCTCTTTCTCGCTTTCTAAGTTTAGACAACAAATAGTCAGTTCTTGTGAACGACTCCAGGACTGATATTCTATTCTATGCATCCTATGCTTTACATAAAAGAAATTCTTGAATCTCAATCTAGATCCAGATGAATCTACCTATCTTCCGAATCATTCCCTTATTATATTCACCCAAGGTAAGGGCTCTTTTCTTTCAGAACCTTTCAAGCATTCTTTCGTGAATCACTCTTAGCACGCTTACTCAATCCATCTTCACTGTCAATCCAAAGGAATGAATTTACCAGGTTTCACCTCGGGTTAGTTATTAAAACATTGATATTGAATCCAAATTCTAACAATGTCAATAATGTTTTCCCCCAGATTTTTTTTACCCCTTTTTAAACTGCTAGTTTTAATTGCGCATTATTGAAGAAATTTGTATAGAATCACAAATTTCATTTGCTTTCTATTGAGTAAAATGCATTTTGATATTTGGGTTAAAATAGATAGAATTAATGTAATATAATTTTAGCTTAGTTTGCAACACTTGCAAGGACAAAATGGTAATTGCACATGTCTTAAAATTTCAAATTCTCAAACGTTATTCATTACAAACATTAGGGACAAATTTGTCATTTAATTATTACATATTGTTGGGGATATAAAGGTAATTTCATAATAAGAAGTGGGGTATACATGTAATTGACTATATTAACTTCACATATAATAAAAATAAATAAATTTGTACTACTAGGGGTATTTTCATCTTTACAATGAATATCATTGTTTTTAATGAAAACTAAATGGAATTGTTGTTTTATATTCTAAATTGATATTTTAAAAGTCTGAGGTAGGAAAATGTCATTAAACTATTTTTCAGGTTGGCCAATGTTGTTTACTCCACATAATCCTAACAAAAGCAGAAAAAGGGAGAGAAACAATGCATCACCAAGTCAAAAAGTAAAGCAACCTAAATTAATCAAGTTCTTCGGTTGTGTTTTCTTTTGTGTTTTGCCTTCGCATTAATTTTTGAGAGCAAATACAGATTCTCAAGTACTAAATGTGAACTAAAAGTGAAGATGAATAGTGCCCTTTAGACCGCTTTGGCACCATCTAATCGACATCAGCATCACTATTATTTTTATACACATCCCTTCACTATTATCTATATCTACCTTCTAGTTACAAAAAAAANGACTCTTTATTTTATGGAAACCTCGCATTCAACCTCCTCGGACATTAACATTGATCTAGTTTAGGCAGCTTTCAGTCCTGGGAAAGGAAGGTCAGGTGAAATCCCGTTCGTAGATTAAGAAATTAAGTATGTCAGCTCCTTTAGCCCATCAACAGCGGCGATAACATAAGACAGGGAAGGCATATCCGAAAGTCCCCCATCTCGCTTGAGAACGATGCCCTTTTTTCCCAAGCGATTCTCTTGTGTGCGTGGATATCCTTACTTTCGATGCCATATTCTTATACGATGCATGCTTCCTCTTCCGGATAGCGTCATTCTCTGCATCCCGGCCCTCCACCTATCCCTTCCTTCTTCTAATAACAGACAGCGAAAGACGCTAGGCAAACTCTTCTTATTAAAACCTTTCCTTCTCCCAGCCTACCGCCCTCTCCAATGCTCTCTTCGCTGGTTACTTCCCTGCCCGATTTGATAAGAATCTTCTCCCCGTTCTCATTTCCACCGCCCCCTCTAAGCCCTTTAACACCATTCGTCCGTCTTCCCTAAATTCCGAGCTATCCATAATCTAGGTTTTTTTTTAAACAAGCCAAGATTTATCGCTAAATTTTTGTCTTCGTTCTTCCTGACTAGGTAAGAGCTTTCTTGCTGTGAAATTAGTTGATTAGACGACTACCATCTATAATAATATAATCGATGATACTAGACCTTCGAGCGATGTCGAAAGGTAGGTTTAGTTAATCCTAAAAAGAAAGTTGTTAAGCTTTCGGTTTCCCGGAAACTAAGAAATGGCAGAGCATTCTTTAGTTGCGGAGGGAGCGAGCCCTGCATCTATAAGTTGGCCGGATTACCTTACCGCAGCATGCTTGTCCTGCGGGTACTGCCCGTGGTCTTACTAAAAAAAAAAACCTCTACGACAGCCAAAAGGAAGTTGATCAGACCGGGAACAAGCGAGCAAAATGGGTCTATACAATCAATTTGACCGGGACATTGCTGACCATAAGTCGGCATGATTTAGTTCTCCTGCAGATTCAAGACAGAACGACCTGTACCACAACCACTGGCATATGCGGTATGCGGGTGTCAGGTTTAGGTCTAGATGGAGGTTCTCGTTCCAGTTCCAGTTCCAGTTCTAGTTCGCTTCGGTGCTATATTGGTTATGCCCTTATATAGCCCTGTGCTAACGCACAGTGCTTCTTTCTACTACGTCATCAAAGGCCGTACAGACTGGTCTAATTAAAATCATTTCCATTTTCCAGAAGATTTCAGCGACCGCCTTCTTAGTATCTTCCCAGGCTTTCAGCGTGGCTTGCTCAGATTCTTCGATCCTGGCCTTCTGCTCCTATAAGTTGGTGTCTTTCAGGCTCTGAAGCTCGGCATGGAGTGGCTCTAACTCGGTCATTAAGGAGTCATAGTCCCGAGTGACATCACTCTGCCTCTTCTCAACGGCTGCCAACTGTTCCTGGAAATTCATAATTTGGATAATCCTTAACCTCAACCTCGGCCTCCATCGAGTCTAGATCATTCTCTATCTTCTCACATACCGCAACGGACTCCCTGGCCTTGGTTGACTGCTGAAGGAAGGTTTGGATCTTAGAATCAATTTCTTTTTTGCTTTCCGCCGCACGCCCCACTATCATCTTAATCTCCTCTTCGAGTGCCAACATCCTAGCCTTCTCCCCTGATGAGATTCCCTGCTCATCAGCTAAATTCTTAATAATCTGAAGAGGATCCTTCAGCGCCTCCAAGCTTCTATTCCCTATGTCAATAATCGCGAAAAAGAAAGAAGTTTACTACAGGAAAAACTACATTAAAAGCTCTCTATTCCGTCTAGTCTGATATTCCGTAACCAGTCCATTTCGTATGTCTTTCTAAGCGAGGGGCCGGGTTTCCTTTCGGAGGACCCGAGAGTAGTCCTATGCTTCTTTCTAGCTTGGCGCATTTGCTTTCCTTGAGTTTTGGCTAGTTATCAGTCTTCCCGCCTTGTCAGCTTTCCAGTCCTAGTAGGGCTTTTTCAAACTCCCCCAGTGGCCCCTAAGGGAATCAATCGTAAGCATTCCATCTAGTCTCTTAGCTCTCCAAAGCAAGTTTATGTCTTTCCGGTTGTGGAAGCATTCCCGTAGCCTTTATCTTATTCGAAAAAGGGGCAATCCCTTATTGTATATGTCCTCCTTGCTTCAGTCTAAATCTGAATGTAATCATTTTATTTCGGATTCGTTCAAAGCCTTCCAATCGGCCCAAGCTTTCCAGGCTGCCCATTAGCTCTCGGGGCTGTCCAGTCTCCTATGTCTGCCGGATGTCCGGTCTACTATTCCGTCTGTAAAGCTTTCCATTCTTCCAAGTGATGAAGCGAGGGTATCTTTTTCCTGGTGTAGAACCATTCCCCTATGTTCTTGGTTGGCGAATTGCCTTGCCTTTAACCCTAATCCGTCTCGGACGTAATCCTTCTTTCGGTTTCTATCTTTCTATCAGTAAGCCTGCTTCGCTTCTCTAATCGCTAAGCCCTTCTACCGTTGGAGCGGTGCCCTTCCTTTATCTTCTCTTCTGTGTGAAAACCATATTGCTCCGTTTCAGTTCATTTTCATTCATCGTGGGACCCGATCCGATCCTAGAACTTTGTTTGAGTTGCATTCCGTTTTCTCGGGAAAAATGGCTGTTAGTCAATTTTAGGGACATCTCAATTTGATCAAAATCCCCAAACCCTGTCTTTTTTGTTGCGATCGGATTTTCTTTCCTAAGCGACATTGAGATGTGATCAAAATCCCCCAACCCCGTCAAATTGGCTTGTTTTTGACCTGAGAAAAGAAAGATCGTTTTTCAATTATTACTTGCTGGGTCGGAATCATAGTCAACAAGGAATGGGATGATACCCAGCAAAGACGACCGGAGCTAACGAAGTAATGATTACTCTTATAAGAAGGTTGTCTCCAAATCAAAAGACGAGAGCGGCGCTATTCCAATACGCCGCGAAGGGCATTTTCACCCCTATTGGTTAGAGACACCTTCAAATTACCACACACCCCCAGGTTATTATCCTTATTGAATAATCAAATGACTGTACTGTTTGTCTTTTTCTCTCATCACTGGGCTGGGCTGGGCTAGGCTCCATCATCCCAGAATCCATATAACCGGAGAAAGTATGCAACTCAGACGAGGATGCTTTGCTTTATTTATTATATAATTCAAATGTAATTCAAGATTTCGAGGAAAGAAAGCGGCACACTCGGTTCCATCTGGTAATCGACAACTAAGAGTAGCAGACTCACTCGTAAGGGAACCAGCATTTCTACTTGTCATTAGCATAAAAAGCCCGCCTGCTCATAGAAGGTTGGCTCCTGTATTACTAGAATTTAGTGTATTACTCGAATGAGCGGTGAATCGGACAGATAGACGTGGTTCCTCTTAGAGATTGTATGTTCGAGTGTTCATCACGTACTAATTGTTTCAGATGCGCCAGTTTTTCATAGAAAGCTTAGCTTTCGCTAGCTGATTTCGAAACAAAGGGGAGGAGAGTGGAATTAACCAACTGCCTTTTAGAGTAGAGACTGCTATTTCTACAAGGCTAGTTCTACAGGGTGATCCTGATTAAACTAATAGCATGTCTCAGGGACAAGGGCGCAAGACCGAAACTCAATGTAGTGAGCTCATCCTCGCCAGAATCAAACTCAGAGTCGCAATCTTCCATGCCTTTCTAATCATCACAAGGCAAGGAAATCGAAGGGATTGAGATTTGGTCAATCTAGGTGGATTTCGTACTTTATGTTCGTTTCTCTTTTTTAAAGGTCAAAGAAACTTTTTTTAGAAAACGGAAGTGCGTATATCTCTATCTACGCTCTTCCTACTGCTCATACGCGGACAATATCATTGAAGAAGACTTATCTAACTCGGTTGCTTTTCGGCCTTGCGCCAGGATGAAGATCATTCCTTGCCATTATTCGCTTCTTCTTTTCCACTAGGTATCGACAGACCAACAGCCTAGAATAGGGGTCAGAGGGGAGAAAGGAGAGCAGACAGCAACTTTGCCATTCCAGCTTGATGAAAAAAATACAAAAAAAAATGTTCGATTCTTCGATAAGAGCAGNGATGAATCGACATTAAATAGAGGAATTCGGTTTTTCTTTTCAGCAATAACATGATAAGAGCATCCCTTTCACAAAAACCTAAAGATCCCCCCCCTCCCCTGCCACTTCAGCACCTTGTGATCTTCCCAAAGGTCATTACGAGCCTTCACTTAGAATGTTTTTATAGATTTCAAAAATTCCATGGTGGATCAGGACGAGAATGAATCCGGGAATCTAGGACATACTCATCCTGGAGCTTCTGCTCTCCTCTGGGGAGGGGTTTTTATAGATAGAAAGGTGAGTCGAGGGTAGCCTCCCGCTTGACCGATTTCTCAGAGTCGGAGGAAGATCTCTCATCTGATGACCTTGAACAAGAAGGAGCTGCTCTCGATGTGAGATCAGCAGCAAAAGAAAGAAGAGGAATTGGATGCCCCAGAGCAGCAGCCCCCGGATAAGCCTTAAAAAAAAACACACACAACGGACCAGACACAAACAAAAGAAAGAAGAAAAGGGCCATGATGATGATGATCCTATATTCGTTTTAGCCCTGCCCAGATGATGCGCTCCTAGCTCGCGGAGCTACATACCAGAAAAAGAATCTCTCTATTACTTGAAGTTTAAGAAGAGAATCGTTGGTTTGACCTATACGGACTACGTGGGAAATACGAGATCTAGGCAAGCCGCTACATGTTCTCCCCTTGCCCTTGAACGATAGAAGAACTACTTATCTTCTCTTAGATAGCAGTCGATCGGTTCGCATCTATGGTCAATCAATTAGTCCGCGGATCTATTCTTCTATACGAGAAATCGCCATCTCGTAGCACCACCACGACGCCGATTCTCGTTATTTTTTCGAGCCTCCCATGCCGTGACTTGGCTTCGACTTTGAGTATGATGAATGAGTGGAAAGATCTTTATAGAAGTCCCTGTCCGATTCAACCAAAGAGTTAGTATCTATAATATATATATATCTTTTAGATAAGGGGTAGAATGACCAGGCAGGAAGCAAGAGAGGCGGCTCGCCTGCACATTGAGGGTAGAGGTTTGATAGATCATATGCTAAAATCAATGAACAATGTACTAGTTGATTGTTCGTCGTGCAAGATCCACTCGGGTACTAGAGTCTTCGATTCAAGAGCTCAGGAATGATGCTCAGGTTGATCCAGAAAGAGTTCCCGAGCCAGTTCGGGCACCGGCCGTAGTGTCTGGAGCTGATGTTTACAGTGATGTGTTTTATGATTTATGATAATGTGCTATTAGATTATCCAGAGTCAGAAGTGGTAGAACTAGCTGTTCGGACAGTTCTGGACAGTAGGCACTTTGTTTTGTGAAGGAATGGCCATTTTGGGATGAGCCAGACGAGTTGGAAGTGCTGATAACTAAGAAAGCAAGTAGCGGGACTGCTTGCTTGAAATAAGCGCTTTTCTCGATTCCCCGCATAGCTGCTTGTCGGCGAATAGAAAAGCTTTGCCCTTAGAGATGGCTTTTGGACGGAGGTGTGTAATAACTAATAGGGGTCTAGGTCAAGGTAATGCGGAGAATCCCTTCTTACTGCTACTAGCACTAAGACTACTCAGACGAATTCCGTCTAGTAGAGGTCTTACAGATGCTGTTGAGAATCATCATTAGGAAAGAGAACGGAAGGAATGGCATATACTAAGATGCCGGCGGAAATGGATTCTTGAGCCCCTTATTTACCTGGCGCCGACCTATATGAAAGAAATCCAGCAAAGCAAAGGGGACTAGACTAGTTTCCAGAAAGCACCATAGCATAGAATGGATTCTTTCTCAAATTTTGGCACAGCATGAGAGGAGGTCTCCCTTTCTATTCGATCTATCATTATCATTTCTGAGGGGGAAGAGTCTAGCATTGATTCTTGATCGCCCGATCTCGTTTTCAAAAGGTGACAAACCTGAAGTGTGAGACGATGGAATCTTATTTATTAAGTTGACTGCAGTAAGAACTGCTTCTCCCCAAAACTCACTAGGAAAAGAAGAAGACAACAAAAGAGAACGAGCAGTTTCAACAATGTGCCTATGTTTTCTTTCAGCAACACCATTTTGCTCAGGAATGTCTGTACAAGAAGTTTGGTGAATAGTTCCACAAGCAATTCACAAAATTTATTGGAAGTATATTCACCACCCAAATCACATCTAAAACACTTAATAAAAGCAGAGTGTTGAGTTTTTACAAGAGCTCGAAAGTTACAACCTTAACACTGCGCTCCGAGGACGCTTTTGACGCTGACACTGCTCCGGATAACCCTCGCAGCTTCGCTCACCCGTGAGTTGCAAAAACTTCCTTCTAGATAGCTGTAAAGCCATAACATCCTAGGTCGAGTCCTTGGTAGGGCTTGAAAGAGAGAGGAAGTGAAACTCCAAGAAAAGAATACAGGGCACACCTTCTTATAGTTATTGGAGTTGGTCTCTGCTTCGTGATCTAAATTCTTGATCTGACCATTTTTTAAGGCCCAGCATTCATTATCCCTTACCTTAAGAAAAAGTGGTTTGCCGGGTGTTCGAAAGAAGTGGGGATTCAGATTCAGGTTGCTCGCAGTTTGACATTTTTTCCTACGTAAAATAGTAAGCAATCTATTGATTGAAAAGAAAGGGGGAATGGGGAAAGAACTATGGGTTTCAAACCTTCCCGAGCTATCCTATCTATTTTTTTATGTATGGAGAAATTTTGCCATATGATTGTTGAGTGCGATGCAAAATGGGCTTACGAAACTGATAAAAGTAGCAAAAGGAAGACCTACAGTTTCCCATCTCTTTTTCGCAGATGCTTGAATCCTTTTTGCACAAGCAAGTCCAGAACTGGCTTACTTTCCCTTTCAAACTGGTCTGCAAGAGAAAGCTCGGCTGGACAAAAGAAATTCCAACTTCAACTGGATCAAAGGCAGAAAGAATTGATGATGCCCTTAGGACTGCAAGTGGGGAGGTTTACCACTGGACTCTAACTGCCCTCAACTATTGGTATGAATGCTATGCCCATTAGCAACTTGAAGCACAAGGTATCCTCCTTATTACAGATATTTTTGAGAAGACTAATACACTCCTACCTTCAAAAGGCGACTGGTAGCGAGCAGGAGGAAGTAATAAGAGGGACGTAACAGAAAGAAGTCCCACCGATATTGGCAGGGAATAAAGAGAAGTCAATTTCTCCAAGGGAAAAGATCCACTAAATAGAATACTCCCAAAGGCATGTACTTTAACATACCCAATAAAGGGCTCACTGTGAGAAGTGGAAATAAAGTCTTCTATTCATTCTATTATACAGGGGTCAGAAAGAAGGACTGGAAATTCCCTCATACCCAATATCCAGCCAATTCATAATCACCTATTTTATCTTTGAATACCCCTGCTCTATCACTGGTTTACGAGCTTGAGCTTTTTACGCCTTTCTCCTTGTATAAGTAGCTTCTCTTCATTCGTTGTAATATGAACTATTAACAATGAACCTACGGTCTATAGTTACTCAATTCATAACTCTTCCAACTACTAATGCAGTTACAAATCCCTTTCTTTTCTTCGGGAAGAATTGGCTTACAGTTCAGTCTTCTGAGAAAAAGAAAAGAATTAGGTGTAATATGAACTATGTAACACTTCCCCTACGGTCTCTAGTTACTTGATTCATAACTCTAATAAGTTCCCTCCGGAGAAGTGAGAAAAGAATGAAGTTAATCTTTCCCGTAGGATAAACTTAATGAATGTCTTTTAGTGAAGTAGGAATTTCCCGTAAGCTATGATTTAATCTTGACCGTAGGATAAACTTAAGGCTTAAACTTTAGGAGTTAGGAATGGAGTTATGAGTTTAAGATTAACCTAAGGGAGAGGTGGACGAAGGGTGACGTAGGAACAAGCTGGCTTGTAGCTTTAGGCTATCGATTGGTCAACCGCCACTCAATGTCTGGCTTTAGACCTTTCTTTTAGTCTTTGTTCTTGGACTTCTATCTCGTATCTCGAACTAAACCCTATGGATACCCTGTGTATGAGTAAACCAACCCGTATACGTATATCCCCAGAATGAGAGAGAGATGGACCTCTTTCTTGCTTGCTACCTGCAATTCTCAACCAACATATGCGATTCATTCCTGTAATCTAACACAGAGAAGACTCCTTACCTTAGGAGCCGGATGAGTGATACATCTGGCGAGCGCCGATGAAGTACGCAAGCAAAGCTGGAGCTCGGGCATTGTTATATTCCATCAAGAGAAATAAGGCAGACTGGTAAGAAGGCCGATCGCATAGAGGAAGCGAACCGAAAAGCTCAACTTTGCGGAGCAGACCAATCTTCCGTACCGCAATGGGTTGAAGAAAATATCTAGTAGGGATGCCTTTGAACACTGGAACACCCAAGTACGTGAAAGGCAAAGACCCTTCATTGAAACCTAAGATGGAGGCCACAATATCTTTGCGATGCATAGAGTTCTTGCCAAGGAAATAGGAACTTTGACTCTTGTTAACCAACTGACCCGAAGCTTCAGAGTAACTACTGATGAAAGCAACCAAATTATTTAAGGAGTGAGAATCCCCTCTACAAAAAATGAAAACATCATCTGCAAAAAGAACATGAGAGACTGGAATGCAGCCTCGCGGAGTAGAGATAGGTTTGATCATGCCATCCATTTGCAGCTTAGTGATCCCACGGCTAAGAACCTACTCTGCAATACAAAAAAGAAAAGAAGGGGAGATAGAGGGTCACCTTGTCTAACACCTCTACTGCATGTGAAATCTCCTTTGGGGGTGCCATTAACAAGGATAGATAAATGAGCTGAGTTAAGGAGAATCCTGATCCAATTAACAAAAGTGTTATTGAATCCAAATTGATTGAGCACAGAGAGCAAAAAATCCTAGCTAAGGGTATCGAAAGCCTTTGCAATGTCAAGTCTGATAGCTGCATTACCTCCGAAAATTTTCTTATTCAAAAGATGCATATTTTTAGAGACCAGTGTAATACATTCAGAAATCTTTCTATCAGGAACAAAGGCAGACTGTTGATGGGAGATAAGTTTAGGAGCCATAATCTTAAGCCTTTCAGCTAAGATTTTAGGGATTCAAAAGAAAATTGGGAAGAGCAATCGGTTTAAACTGGTTACCAGAATCTGCTGAAGCCACTTTTGGAATATGAGTAATCAAATTTGAGTTAAGATTTAGAGGCAGCTAGGAGTGTTGAAAAAAATATTGCACAAATTGTATCACCTCAGCTTTAATAATGTCCCAACAGCCTTGAAAGAAAGCCCCACTAAACTCATCAGGACCTGGTGCGCTATGTGGATCCATACTGAAAATAGTCTTGTGAATTTCCTCTTCCGTGGGAATAGAAGTTAGAAACGAATTATCAGCCTCTGTGACAAAAGTAGGAATAATCTCTTCTAAGTGAGCCAGTGGAGAAGCAGTGCCGGGAGAAGAGTAGAGGTTCTTGTAATAATGAACAATATGGTCCGCAATCAAGGATGAATCACTCGTAAAACTATTACCAATTTTCAGGCAAGAGATACTTGATTTCGCAGCTCTAACTTTTGCATAAGTATGATAAAATCTGGTGCAGCGATCCCCATCTTTCAACCATGATAATCTGACCTTAGATTGCCAAAATTGATGCTGAATCTTTAAGCAGTCCAGGACTTTCAGTTTAGCTTCAACTTCTTGGTTAAACCTCTCATGAGTTAACCCAAGCTGGGATATTTCATCCTGAATCTTGGATAAAGATTCTTTGGCTTCAAAAACTTTTTTATTAACATCCCCAAAAACATTGTGGTTCCAATCCTTAATGTGCCTTTTAAGGACTTTCAGTTTGTCAATCAAAGAATACATAGGGCAGCTAGACACTTTGGTAGAATTCCAAATACCAGCCACAAACTCCTTAATGATGCAAAAACCAAGCAGACTGAAAACGGAAAGGTTTAGGCCCCGCAAATCAATTCTTCTGAGCTGAAAAAATCAAAGGATTATGATCAGAGACAGCCCGTGGAAGAGTAGAGCAATTGCTAACAGGCCAAGAATCGAGCCAAGTTGAATTACACATTGAACGATCCAAACGTAACTCAATGCGACCCCTAGATCTCCAACCATTACTCCAGGTGTAGTAAGAACCAATGGTATTAAGATGAATAAGATTGCAATTGTCAGACATGTCTTGAAACTCTGAACAATAAATTCTTGGAGGAGGACAACCACCATTTTTTTCATGAGCTCCAAGAACGGCGTTAAAATCACCTATAAGCATCCAAGCATCTGAAATAGATGAATTAATAGCACGAATTTCCTTCCAAAGATCACGCCTTTTAATATAGCTCGTAGATGCATAAACAAAAGAGATAGCACAATTGCAATGATCCATTGAAAAAGAAAGAGTTATCTGCTGAACTGTAGAAGAGATGATGCATGGCGGAGATATATCCTTAGAACAAAATAACCAAATACTGGGCATATTAGGCTTATTATTAACAGCAACCAACTGCATATTGAGAGAAGACCAGAAAATAGCAGAGATCACATCAAACTGAACCATAGGCTCGGAAATACAGAGAAAATCAGGCTTATGAGAACGACAAATATTGGACAATTCTAATTTAGAATCAAGGTTTGCAATACCCCTGATGTTCCAGTATAAGATCTTCATAGACAATAATAAAAATAATAATAGCAAAACAACCTCAGAGAGGCAAGAATCAAGCCTTAGGCTTTCTACTTAAAGTTAAAGAGCTGCCTCTAGAAAGGTAGATATCCTCAATGTTTTTTTTCTTGCTTTTAAGTTTTTTCATTTGAGACTTTGACAAAACAATTTCAAAACCATCATCATCCACGTTAGGTTTAGCAAGGATAGAGGTCACCTGATTTAGCTCTGCTAGAAAAGGAGAATTAGGGTCTTCAATCTCATGACAAATTACTTCCTTAGCATGCTGACCTTGTTCAGCTTCTAAAGAGGCAGTAGACTTATCAATTATTCTAACAGTGGAATCAATAGGCTTTTCTTGATTATCTTTTTCATTAAGATTCGCATCTGTCCTTTCACCAAAAAGTTCCCCTGATGAAACTTCATTAAAATCATCATTTTCAGCATCATTCGCAATCTCTAAAGTCTCATTATTTATATCAGCCCTAGCCGCATGAAGATCATGGACTCTGGAATGATCATTCATCTCAATATTCTCCTGTAAAGAAGCAATAATCCCAACATTCTCAAGTGACGTACCAGTTTGGTTCTCCTGNGACTGTGAACTTTGGTTGTCGATGGAGCTTTAATATGAACATCTACAATATGAAATTTAGTAGGCATATATTGAATTGTATGTTGCTTCGCTTTGACTTGTCCCTGAATGTAATGAACATCAAATTCCTTTTGCTTAGTGTAAGCATACAAAATTGGATTAGCAAGCAAAATGACAACTATTATCACACAAAAATCAAAATCACATGATTTGAAGAACATGCAAGTTGAATTCCTGAAAATAGATTCTTTAGCCAAACTATTTCTATAAACACTTGTGTTATGGCTTTGTATTTGGTTTCTGTAAAAGATTAAGCAACTGCTCTTTTGCTTTCAAAAACACCACTAAACCATATTCTTGCCACAAGAAAAACCATAATCACTTGTTGACCTTCGGTCTGTTATTTTTTCCAATCCAATTTTCATCTACATACGCCTCCACTTTCGAATAGCTACTAAAGTAAATTGAAACCCATAATGAGTTGTGCATTTCATATATCTTAATACTCTCTTATGGGCTTGCCATTGTAGTTTTGCAGGAACTTGAAATAATTGATTCAATTTATTGACTGAAAATGATAGATCAAGCTTGGTCATTGTGAGGTACTACAATGCCCCAAAATGCACACCCTTGTAACCTATGGCTCTTAGTGCACATTGTTTCTTGTTTGTAACCCAACATTTTAAAAAAGAAAGAATAAAATGCCTAGTAAAGTGGCCAGAGAGAGTTCTCCCATCCTAGCCCACTCCAAGCACAAGTCTTCCTCAAACGTATATTCTTAAGAAAAACATTCAAAATCCACCACGTTTCGCTAGACACATGTAATAGGGTTCTTTGCAAGTAGAGTAAGATAATCTGAATTTGATATGAAAGGTAACATTGTCGCTTTGAAAAGATGCACATATTCGTTATAGATCTTGTTTTTTTTCTTCTTTTTCACACCTTCCTATGATGGCCTATTAAGCTCTGACTATTATTAATTTTGAGGATACATATACCTAACATTCTTTTGGATATTGATGTATATTCAGGTGAAATGAAAACATGCTATTGAGATGCATATATTCGTTGGTATTTATTCATTGTTTTTTCCCCACTTTCTTGTGATGACATGTTAAGTTATGGCTCTTATTAATTTTGAGGGTGCATATAAGTTAACATTCTTTTTTGATGTTGACATATAACCAGGTGAAATTAGAACGGCGTATTGAGATGTTAAAAATTTTCAAGGAGCATGATACTCCAGATTCAGTCGCTAAAAATTCTGTAAAGCATATTTCAGATGGTTTTGTTGAAGCCCTCTAGTTCGAAGATATCCTTAAGGAATCAATAAATCATGCAGGTGTTATCTCAAGAACAGATGTTTCAGTTTCACTTGCTAGTGATCCCTTAAACCAGACTTCTAATAGTTGTTATAGGCATCCCTCTTTGGTGTACTTGCTGTAACCCAACAAACTCCTAGTTATGTTGGTGATTCTATAATTTTTTTTGTTTACTAACAACATTAAGTAGGTATATCCGGGCATTTGAGGAGTCAAGCCACATTCTGACAATGATTTTTTCTTTTTTTGTTTATTTTGGTCAATTGTTCATGGCAGTTGAAAATTGAACGAGGTCGGCTTAGGCAAGAAGAGAGTCTGATATCGGATCTTGTGCATGACTGTTTGAATGTGATGTATGTCGAAGATGGTGTTGAGCAATGTAAAGTAGTAGGATGAATCCATGTGCGAGTTGCTTGTGTACACTATATGTCTGATGCCTTATTGGATCTGATTTTTAGAGTTTTATTTTACCAGTTTTCTAAGGGCTTTTGGTTAATGCAAGGATTTGTAAACTTACCCAATTTTGGGAGGAAAAGAAATAAAGAAATACACAAAATGCATTGTTTCGATTACAGTGTTTTATGTTACATTTACAACACGCTTTCTTGTGTAAATGGTACTTGGACAAACCCAAGGGACCGAATAACTCAAAAAGAAACAAGATCAGCCAAGGATATACAATATTCCTTATACACAAAAGCAACATAAACACAAGACAACCAAACTCTACAATCTTGAGAGCCTTTACAAAAAAAACCAGCAAGGAAAACAAGACACACCCTAACCCGCCTTGTTTTCCTAGTGTTAGAGTAGGTGCCCTAGAGCCAATCAATTATTGTAAAATTGACTCTATAATAAATGTTTATTTATCAATAAAAGGCATATTCTACTATATCATGTAAATCATATTATATGTATTGATATATGTCCTTAGGATGGTAGAACCGTGACGAGGGTATCAAGTGTTTCAAATCTTGATAGTGAGAACCCTATGATCACATATGGTGGCCATTNTGTTTCGAGAAGCCGTTAAGGCCTCTAATATTCCAACTCCCTATCATTGGAATTGGGATAGAAACAAGCTAAGAAATCACTTGAGCCGAAGCCCCCGCTTTCCCCGACCTATCCCCTTTGCCAGGGGTGGCAAGGAAACTGATCCAGATAAGGTAGCATCTGGTGTCTGGAGATCGTCACTATGCAAAACAAGCGAGGCATACCTGTTGGAAGAGGTAAATTGCCTACTCCCAGAACTCATAAAGGACTGAGTGTTTTCTGTGCAATTTGTAAATCCCAGAATACGGTCTTGCTCGTCCTCAATAGGAAAGGGGGAATAAGGTTCTGACCCCGATTCAGAGCCAGAAAATTCACCTCTGCTAGAACGAAGAGTCTGCTGATACGGGACCAATGCCAAAGAAACATCCCCAACTCTAACTGTACTCGAAACTGAAACTGTAGATGGCACTAAAACATCCCTCTCTATNAAACCCTAAACCCTAAACCCTAAACCCTAAACCCTAAACCCTAAACCCTAAACCCTAAACCCTAAACCCTAAACCCTAAACCCTAAACCCTAAACCCTAAACCCTAAACCCTAAACCCTAAACCCTAAACCCTAAACCCTAAACCCTAAACCCTAAACCCTAAACCCTAAACCCTAAACCCTAAACCCTAAACCCTAAACCCTAAACCCTAAACCCTAAACCCTAAACCCTAAACCCTAAACCCTAAACCCTAAACCCTAAACCCTAAACCCTAAACCCTAAACCCTAAACCCTAAACCCTAAACCCTAAACCCTAAACCCTAAACCCTAAACCCTAAACCCTAAACCCTAAACCCTAAACCCTAAACCCTAAACCCTAAACCCTAAACCCTAAACCCTAAACCCTAAACCCTAAACCCTAAACCCTAAACCCTAAACCCTAAACCCTAAACCCTAAACCCTAAACCCTAAACCCTAAACCCTAAACCCTAAACCCTAAACCCTAAACCCTAAACCCTAAACCCTAAACCCTAAACCCTAAACCCTAAACCCTAAACCCTAAACCCTAAACCCTAAACCCTAAACCCTAAACCCTAAACCCTAAACCCTAAACCCTAAACCCTAAACCCTAAACCCTAAACCCTAAACCCTAAACCCTAAACCCTAAACCCTAAACCCTAAACCCTAAACCCTAAACCCTAAACCCTAAACCCTAAACCCTAAACCCTAAACCCTAAACCCTAAACCCTAAACCCTAAACCCTAAACCCTAAACCCTAAACCCTAAACCCTAAACCCTAAACCCTAAACCCTAAACCCTAAACCCTAAACCCTAAACCCTAAACCCTAAACCCTAAACCCTAAACCCTAAACCCTAAACCCTAAACCCTAAACCCTAAACCCTAAACCCTAAACCCTAAACCCTAAACCCTAAACCCTAAACCCTAAACCCTAAACCCTAAACCCTAAACCCTAAACCCTAAACCCTAAACCCTAAACCCTAAACCCTAAACCCTAAACCCTAAACCCTAAACCCTAAACCCTAAACCCTAAACCCTAAACCCTAAACCCTAAACCCTAAACCCTAAACCCTAAACCCTAAACCCTAAACCCTAAACCCTAAACCCTAAACCCTAAACCCTAAACCCTAAACCCTAAACCCTAAACCCTAAACCCTAAACCCTAAACCCTAAACCCTAAACCCAAAACCCTAAAAACCCTAAACCCCAAAACCTTAAAACCCGAAAATCCTAAAACCCTAAAACCCTAAGCCCTACACCCTAAACCCTAAACCCTAAACCCTAAACCCTAAAACCTTAAATTCCGAAAATCCTAAAACCCTAAAGCCCTAAAAACCATAAAACCTTAAAACCCGAAAACCCTAAAAACCCTAAAACCCTAAGACAATAAAAACCCTAAACCCTAACACCTTAAAACCTTAAAATCGTAAAACCCTAAAAACCCTAAAACCCTAAAAACCCTAAACCCTAAAACCTTAAATTCTGAAAATCCTAAAACCCTAAAGCCCGAAAAACCATAAAACCTTAAAACCCGAAAATCCTAAAAACCCTAAAACCCTAGGACAATAAAAACCCTAAACCCTAACAGCTTAAAACCCTAAAATTGTAAAACCCTAAAAACCTAAAAACCCTAAAAACCCTAAACCCTAAAACCTTAAAACCCTAAAACCATAAAAACCACAAAACCGTAAAACCCTAAAAACCCCAAACTATAAAAACCCTAAAACCATAAAAACCATGAACCATAAAACCTAAAAACCCTTAAATCCTAAACCCTAAAACCGAAAAAACCCTAAACCTTGAAACCACAAAACCCTAAAACCACAAAACCCTAAAACCCTAAACCCTAAAACCTTAAATCCTAAAATCCAAAAACCATAAAACCCTAAAAACCCTAAAACCCTAAAGCCCCAAAAACCGTAAACCGTAAACCGTAAACTCTAAAAACCCTAAAACCCTAAAAACCCTAAACACTAGACTCTAAGCCATAAACCCTAAAAACCGTAAAACCCTAAAAACCGTAAAACCCTAAAGCCCTAAAACCCTAAACCAAAAGACCAAAAAGACCCTAAACCCTAAAAACCTAAAAACCCTAAAAACCCTAAAACCCTAAACCTTCAAAACACTAAAACCCTAAAAAACCCTAAAACCCTAAAACCCGAGGCCCTAAACGCTGTGGCCTAAACCCTAAACCCATAACCCTAAAACCTTAAAACTCTAAAACCCTAAAACCTTAATTCCCTAAAACCCTAAACCCTAAGCCCTAAGCCCTAAAACCCTAAAACCCTAAAAACCCTAAACCCTAAAACCCTAAAAGCCCTATACCCTAAACCATAAACCTTAAACCCTGAAAACCCTAAAACCCTAGAACCCTAAAACCCTAAACACTAGACCCTAAGCCCTAAACCCTAAAAACCGTAAAACCCTAAAGCCCTAAAATCCTAAACCCTAAACCATAAACCCTAAAACCCTAAAAACCCTAAAACCTTAAAACCGTAAAACCCAAAAAACCCTAAACCCTAAAACCCCAAAGCATAAACCCTAAACCCTGAAAACCCTAAAACCCTAGAACCCTAAAACCCTAAAAACCCTAAAACCCTAAACGCTAGACCCTAAGCCCTAAACCCTAAAAACCGTAAAACCCTAAAGCCCTAAAAACCGTAAAACCCTAAAGCCCTAAAATCCCTAAACCCTAAACCCTAAAACCTTAAAACTCTAAAATCCTAAAACCCTAAAACCTTATAACCCTAAAACCCTAAAACACTNGGTGTTATTTGGGTGTGAGGGGTTTGGTTCGGACATTTTGTCGAACACTTGGTGGGAGGAAAAAAAGTTGTGATTTTGGTGAGTTTAAGAGTTTGTAAGAGCGGGGATTTGTGAATTAGTGGTTGGGGTAAAAAGGTTTTGGTGTTTGGGAAGTGGAATGTGGTCGGGAGGGCTAAAATGGGACGGCTAGGCGCTGGGAGCGCTGGGGCGCTGGCCGCGTGCGCTGCGCGCTGGGTGGGCACGCGTGCTGCGCGCTGGGTGGGCACGCGTGCTACGCGCTGGGGCGCTGGCCACGCGCGCTGCGCGCTGGGTGGGCAAACGTGCTGCGTGCTGGGCAGCTGGCTGCGCGCGCGAGACAGCAAGGCTTGCTGCAGCCTTTTGTTGAACACCTTGTGTGCACGATCAAACTCGATCAGAATGCAACCAAAATTTCCAGAAATCTGCAAAATCAAACCCAGCAAGAAACCAAGAAGAAACCCTGCAAAAAATCACAAGAAATGACACCAAAACAGGTCCACCAAATGGCATACAAACCCAACCCAATCCGCACATTTTCGCAAAAAACAGTGGGTTTTTCCGGCAACCATAGGTCAACAAGGTGCATAAGGACATGGGGATTGTCGATCCTGCCTAGATGAGTCAGTATTGGCACTCCATTGCAATTCCCGAATGAAAAAACCCACCGCAAAGAAAATCCTGAAGTGCAGTTTTGGCCAGATTCAACAGATAAATCCCGACGACCTGGACCTCCAAACCGAGCAGTGATAGAACGACTAGAAAGAGGGCTGAACAAGCTTTCCACCGCAGGTTGAATCACCAGATTCCGATGCCGTACGCGCCAGGAAAAAGCCGACAAAGTAGCGGCTTCGATCACGAATTGAGAGAAAAAATCTGGAAAAAAATTCCCTAAACCCAAAACCCAAAACCCTGAAAACCCTAAACCCTAAACCCTAGACCCTAGACCCTAGACCCTAAAAAACCCTAAACCCTAGACCCTAAACCCTAAAAAGCCCTAAACCCTAAACCCTAAACCTCTAGACCTTAGACCCTAGACCCTAGACCCTAGACCCTAAAAAACCCTAGACCCTAGACCCTAGACCCTAAAAAACCCTAAACCCTACACCTTAGACCCTAAGACCCTAGACCCTAGACCCTAGACCCTAGACCCTAGACCCTAAACCCTAAACCCTANACCCTAAAACCCTAAACCCTAAGCCCTAAACCCTAAAAACCCTAAAACAGTAAAACCCTAAAAACCCTAAACACTAAAAGCCCTAGAACCCTAAAACACTAAAAACCCTAAACCCTAAACGCTAAAACACTAACACCCTAAAAACCCTAAACATTAAACCCTAAACCCTATAGACCCTAAAACCCTAAAACCCTAAAACCCTAAAACCGTAAACCCTAAGCCCTAAACCCTAAAAACCCTAAAGCCCTAAAACCCTAAAAACACTAAACCATAAACCCAAAACCCCTAACCCTAAACCATAAACACTAAAAACCCTAAAAACCCTAAAACCCTAAAAACCCTTAACCCTAAACCCTAAACTCTAATAACCCTAAAACCCTAAAACCCCAAAAACCGTAAAACCCTAAAACCTTAAAACCCTAAACCCTAGACCCTAAGCCCTAATCCATAAAACCCTAAAACACTAAAGCCCTAAAAACCTAAAACCATAAGCCCAGAACCCTAAGCCCAAAACCTTAAACCCTAAAACCTTAAAACCCTAAAATCCTAAAACCCTAAAACCCTAAAAACCCTAGGCCCTAAACCTTAAAACCCTAAAATCCTAAAACCCTAAAACCATAAAACCCTAAAAACCCTAAAACCCTAAAAACCATAAAACCTAAAACCCTAAGACCCTGAAACCCTAAAGCCTAAACCCTAAACCCTAAACCCTAAAAACGATAAAACCCTAAAAACCCAAAAACCCCAAACCCTAAGCCCTAAACCTCAAAAACCCTAAAGCAGAAAAACCGTAAACACTAAAAGCCCTAAAACATAAAAACCGTAAACACTAAAAGCCCTAAAACATAAAAACCCTAACACCCTAAAAACCCTAAACCCTAAAACCCTAACACCCTAAAAACCCTAAACCCTAAACCCTAAGCCCTATAGACCCTAAAAGCCTAAAAGCCTAAAACCCGAAATCCTAAACCCTAAAAACCCTAAACCCTAAACCCTAAACCCTAACCTTGAAAACACTAAACCACAAACCCAAAACCCCTAATCCTAAACCCAAAACCCTAAAAACCCTAAAAGCGCTAAACCCTAAAAACCCAAAACCCTAAAAACCCTAAAACCCTAAAAACCCTAAGCCCTAAACCCAAAACCCTAAACCCTAAAACCTCAAATTCCGAAAATCCTAAAACCCTAAAACCATAAAAACCATAGAACCCTAAAACCCTAAAACACTAAAAACCCAAAAGCCCTAAAACAATAAAAACCTTAAACCCTAAAACCCTAAAACCCTAAAATCATAAAATCCTAAAACCCTAAAACCCTAAAAACCATAAAACCCTAAAACCCTAAAAACCCTAAACCCTAAAACCTTAGAACCCAAAAATCCTAAAACCCTAAATCCTTAAGCCCTACACCCTAAGCCCTAAACCCTAAACCCTAAAACCCTAAATTCCAAAAATCCTAAACCCTAAACCCTAACCCTTAAAACCCTAAAGCCCTAAAAACCCTAAAACCTTAAAACCATAAAACCCTATGCCCTAAACCCTAAACCCAGAACCCTAAAACCTTAAAACCCTATAATCCTAAAACCCTAAAACGTTAATTCCCTAAAACCCTAAACCCTAAAACCCTAAGCCTCATACCCTAAGCCCTAAACCCTAAACCCTAAAACCTTTAAACCCTAAAATCCTAAATCCCTAAAACCCTAAAAACCGTAAAACCTTAAAGCCCTAAAACCCTAAAAACCGTAAAAGCCTAAGACCCAAAATCCCTAAAAACCCTAAACCCTAAAACCTTTAAACCCTAAAATCCTAAAACCCTACAACCCAAAAAACCCTAAAACCCTAAAAACCCTAAACCGTAAAACCTTAAAACCCTAAAATGCTAAAGGCATAAAACCCCTAAAACCCTAAAACCCTAACCCATAAAACCCTAAAAACCCTAAACCCTAAATCCTAAAACCCTAAGACCCTAAAAACCCTAAAGCCTAAACCCTAAACCCTAAAAGCTTAAGACCTTAAAAACCCTAAAGCCTAAACCCTAAACCCTAAACCCAAAACCCTAAAACGGATAAAACCCTAAAAACCCTAAAAACCATAAAACGCTAAAACCCTAAACCCTAAACCCTAAGCCCTAAGCCCTAAAAACCCTAAAACAGTAAAACCCTAAAACCCTAAAAACCCTAAACACTAAAAGCCCTAGAACCCTAAAACAATAAAAACCCTAAACCCTAAACGCTAAAACACTAAAAACCCTAAACCTTAAACCCTAAACCCTATAGACGCTAAAACCCTAAAACCGTAAAACCGTAAACCCTAAGCCCTAAACCCTAAAAACCCGAAAGCCCTAAAACCCTAAAAACACTAAACCATAAACCCAAAACCCAAAACCCAAAACCCCTAACCCTAAACCCTAAACACTAAAAACCCTAAAACCCTAAAAACCCTAAAACCCTAAAAACCCTAAACCCTAAACCCTAAACTCTAATAACCCTAAAACCTCAAAAACCGTAAAACCTTAAAACCCTAAACCCTAGACCCTAAGCCCTAATCCATAAAACCCTAAAACAATAAAACCCTAAAAACCTAAAACCATAAGCCCAAAACCCTAACCCCAAAACCTTAAACCCTAAAACCTTAAAACCCTAAAATCCCAAAACCCTAAAAACACTAAAACCCTAAAAACCTTAAGCCCTAAACCTTAAAACCCTAAAATCCTAAAACCCTAAAACCCTAAAACCCTAAAAACCCTAAAACCCAAAAACCCTACACCATAAAACCCTAAAAACCCTAAACCCTAAAACCCTAAGACGCTGAAACCCTAAAGCCTAAACCCTAAAACCCTAAAAACCCTAAAAGCTTAAACCCTAAACCCTAGAACCTTAAACCCTAAACCCTAAAATCCTAAAACCCCTAAAGCCTAAACCCTAAAGCCTAAACCCTAAAGACCCTAAAACCATGAAACCCTACACCCTGAACACTAAGCCCTAAACCCTAAAAACCAAAAAATCCTAAAACCCTAAAAACACTAAAACCCTAAAAACCCTAAAAACCTTAAACCGAAAACCGTAAACCCTAAGACCCTAACGTCCTAAAACCCTAAAACCCTAAAACCCTAAAACCCTAAACCCTAGACCCTACGCCATAAACCATAAAAACCCTAAAACCCTAAAGCCCTAAAACCTTAAAAAACCTAAAACCCTAAAACCCTAAGCCCTAAACCCTAAACCCTAAACCCTAAAAACCCTAAAACCCTAAGCCTTATACCCTAAGCCCTAAACCCTAAACCCTAAAACCTTTAAATCCTAAAATCATAAACCCGAAAAACCCTAAAACCTTAAAACCATAAAACCCTAAACCCTAAACCATAAAACCTTAAAACTCTAAACCCTAAACCCTAAACCGTAAACCCTAAGACCCTGATGTCCTAAAACCCTAAAATCCCCAAAACCCTAAAACCCTAAACCCTAAACCCTAGACCCAAAGCCCTAAACCCTAAAAACCCTAAAACCCTAAAGCTCTAAGCCCTAAACCCTAAAAACCCTAAAACCCTTAAAACCCTACGCCCAAAATCCAAAAACCGAATCCTTAAAACCGAAAAAAAACCGAAAACCTTAAAACCCTAAAACCCTAAAACCCTAAAACCCTAAAACCCAAAAAACACTAAAAAAACCTAAACCCTAAAACCTAAAACCAACATCCTAAAACCCTAAAAACCCGAAAACCTTAAAGCCCTAAAAAAACCTAAACCCTAAAAACCTTAAAACCCTAAAACCCTTTAACCTTAAAATCCTAAAAACCTAAACCGTAAACTCTAAACTCTAAAAACCCTAAACCCTAAAAACCTAAAAAACATTACCCGTAAACCATAAACCCAAACTCTAATAACCCTACAACCCTAAAACCCAAAACCCAAACCCTTAAAACCTTAAACCCTAAACCCTAGACCTAAGCCCTTTCCATAAAAACCCTAAAAACTAAAAACCTAAAACATAAGGCCTAAACCCACCAAACTAAAACCTAAACCCTAAAACCTAAAACCCTAAAACCAAAAACCCTAAAAACCCTAAAACCCTAAAAACCCTAACCTAAACTCAAACCCTAAAAACTAAAACCCTAAAAACCTAAAACTAAAAACCTAAAAACCCTAAAACCTAAAAAATAAAACCCTAAAAACCCTAAACCCTAAAACCCAAAGACCATAAATCCCGAAAAAGCCTAAAGCCTAAAGCCTAAACCCTAAACCTAAAAACGATTAAACCTAAAAACCAAAAACCCTAAACCCTAAGCCCTAAACCCTAAAAACAGTAAAACCCTAAAGTCCCTAAACACTAAAGCCATAAACACTAAAACCCTAAAACCCTAAACCCTAAAACCCTAACACCCTAAAAACCCTAAACCCTAAACCCTATAGACCTAAAAGCCATAAAACCCTAAAAACCCTTAAAAACCCTAAACCCTAAACCCTAAAAACCTAAACCCTAAACCCTAAACCCTACACTAAAAACACTAAACCACAAACCCTAAAAACCACAACCCCAACACTAAAACCAACATAAAAACCCTAAAAACTAAAAGCGCTAAACCCTAAAAACCCAAGAAACCACAAGCCTACACCCTAGCCATAAACCCTAAACCTAAAACTAAATCCAAAATCCTATACCCTTAAAACCATAAACCCTTAAAACCTGTTTGAAACCCTAAACCCTAAACCCTAAACCCCTAAAAAACCTAAAAACAATAAAACCAATAAAAACCCTAACCAACGTAAAAACC
This sequence comes from Pistacia vera, assembly GCF_008641045.1. Taxonomy (NCBI): domain Eukaryota; kingdom Viridiplantae; phylum Streptophyta; class Magnoliopsida; order Sapindales; family Anacardiaceae; genus Pistacia; species Pistacia vera. The sequence continues at coordinate 623,108 of NW_022196713.1, read as the reverse complement.
TTAAAACCCTAAAATCCTAAAACCCTAAAACCCTAAAAACCCGAAAACCCAAAAACCCTAAACCCTAAGCCTAAAACACGACAATCTAAAACCGTAAAACCCATAGCCTACATCCTAAGCCCTAAACCCTAAACCTAAACCCTAAAACCCTAAATTCAAAAATAAAACCTAAAACCCTAAACCCAACCCTAAACCTCAACCCTAAACACCTAAAACACTAAAAACCCTAAAACCTAAAACCTAAAACCCTAAAAAACCCTAAAACCTTAAAACCCTAAAATCCAAAAAACCCTAAACCCTAAAAATCCCATAAAACCATAAAACCTAAAACCCAAAAACCCTAAACCCTTAAACCTAAAACCCTAAAATCGATTAAAACCTAAACCCTAAAAACCTGAAAAACATAAAACCCTAAAAAACCCTAAAACTTAAACCAATAAAACCCTAAAAACCCATAAAACCTAAAACCAAAAAAAACCCTAAACCCTAAAACCAAACCATGAAAACACTAAACCCTAAAAACCCTAAAACCATAAAACCCTAACCCTAAACCCTAAACCCAGAACCCTAAAACCTTAAAACCCTAAAATCCTAAAAACGCTTAAACGTTAATTCCCAAAAAAACCCTAAACCATAAACCCTAAGCCCCAACCTAAGCCCTAAACCCTAAACCCTAAAACCTTTAAACCTAAAATCTAAATCCCTAAAACCTAAAAACTGTAAAACCTTAAAGCCCTAAAAACCGTAAAACCCTAAGACCCAAATCCCTAAAAAAACCCTAAAACCTAAACTTTAAAACCTAAAATGCTAAAACCCTACACACCAAAAAAAACTAAAACCCTAAAAACCTAAACCGTAAAACCTAAAACCCTAAAAATGTAAAGGCATAAAAACCCTAAAACCAAACCCTAAAACCCTAACCTAAAACCCTAAAAACCCTATACCCTATACCCTAACGCTAAAACCCCTAAACCCTAAAAAACGCTAAAAGCCTAAAGCCGAAACCATAAACCCTAAAACGGAGATAAAACCCTAAAAACCTAAAAATCCTAAAAGGCTAAACCCTAAACCCTAAGCCCTAAACCCTAAAAACCCTAAAACAGTCAAAACCCTGAAAACCCTACAACACTAAAAGACCTAGAACCATAAAACACTAAAAACCCTAAACCTAAACGCTAAAACACTAACACCTAAAAACCCTAAACCTTAAACCCTAAACCCTAAAGACCCCTAAAACCTAAAAAACGTAAACCCTAAGCCATAAACCCATAAAACAACTAAAGCCCTAAAACTCAAACACACTAAACCAAAACCACAAAAAAAACCCAAAACCACCAACCCTAAACCCTAAAACCACTAAAAAACCCTAACCTAAAAAACCCTAAAACCTAAAACCCTAAACCCTAAACCCTAAACCTAACCCTAAACACCTAAACCCTAAACCCTAAACCCTAAACACCTAAAACCTAAACCCTAAACCCTAACACTAAAAACACCTAAACACAAACCCTAAACCCAAAAACCCTAACAAACCTAAACCTAAACCCAAACCCTAAACCCTAAAACCCTAAAAACCCTAAACCCTAAAACCCTAAAAAACCACAGCCATACACCCTAAGCCAAAACCACTAAACCTAAGACCTTAAATTCCGAAATCTAAACCCTAAAAACCATAAAAACCAAAACCTTAAAACCCTAACCCTAAAAACCCAAAAACAATAAAAACATAAAAACCCAAACCGTAAAACCTTAAAACCCTAAAATCCTAAAACCCTAAAAACCCTAAACCGAAAACACTAAACCTCTAAACCTAAAACCAAAAATCCTAAAACGTAAAACCCTAAGCCTAATCCTAAGCCCAAACCTAAACCCTAACCCCTAAACCCTAAATTTCAAAAATTCTAAACCTTAAAACCCTAAACCCTAAACCCTAAATCCTAACCCTACCCCTAAACACTAAAACCCTAAAACCTAAACCTTAAAACCCTAAAAAAACCCTAAACCTTAAACCCTAAAATCCAAAAAACCATAAAAGCCTAAAATCCCTAAAACCAAAAACCCTAAAACCCAAAAAACCTAAAACCTTAAACCTTAAAACCCTAAAATCGAAAACTAAAAACCCTAAAAACTGAAAACCAAAACCCTAAAAACCCTAAACTTAAAACCATAAAACCCTAAAACCCTAAAAACCATAAAAACCAAAAAAACCCTAAACCCTAAAAACCCTAAAACCCAAACCATGAAAAACACTAAAACCCTAAAAACCTAAAAACCCTAAAACCCTATCCCTAAACCTAAACCCCAACCCTAAAACCCTAAAACCCTAAAATCTAAAACGCTAAAAAGTTAATCCAAAAACCACAAACCTAAACCTAAAACCCTAAGCCCATACACTAAGCCCTAAACCCTAAACCCTAAAACCTTTAACCCTAAAAATCCTAAATCCCTAAAACCCTAAAAAACCGTAAAACCTAAAGCCCTAACACCCGTAAAACCCTAGACCCAAAATCCCTAAAAAACCCTAAACCACTAAAAACCTTTAAACCCTAAAATGCTAAAACCCTACAACCAAAAAAACCCTAAAACCCTAAAAACCCATAAACCGTAAAACCTTAAAACCCTAAAATGCTAAAGGCATAAAAACCCTAAAAAACCTAAAACCCTAAAAACCCTAAACGCTAAAACCTAAAAACCACTATACCCTATACCCGTATACCCTAAACGCTAAAACCCTAAACCTACAAACGCTAAAGCCTAAAGCCTAAAGCCTAAACCCTAAAACGGATAAAACCTAAACCCTTTAAAATCCTAACAGGCTAAAACCCTAAACCCTAAGCCCTAAACCCTAAAAACCCTAAAACAGTAAAACCCTAAAAACCCTAAACACTAAAAGCCCTAGAACCATAAAACACTAAAAACCCTAAACCCTAAACGCTAAAACACTAACACCCTAAAAACCCTAAACCTTAAACCCTAAACCCTAAAGACCCTAAAACCCTAAAACCGTAAACCCTAAGCCATAAACCCTAAAAACCCTAAAGCCCTAAAACTCTAAACACACTAAACCATAAACCCAAAACCCAAAACCCCTAACCCTAAACCCTAAACACTAAAAACCCTAAAACCCTAAAAACCCTAAAATCCTAAAACCCTAAACCCTAAACCCTAAACCCTAAACCCTAAACACCCTAAACCCTAAACCCTAAACCCTAAACCCTAACACTAAAAACGCTAAACCACAAACCCTAAACCCAAAACCCCTAACCCTAAACCCTAAACCCTAAACCATAAAAACCCTAAAACCATAAACGCGCTAAACCCTAAAAACCCTAAACCCTAAAACCCTAAAAACCACAAGCCATACACCCTAAGCCATAAACCCTAAACCTTAAGACCTTAAATTCCGAAAATCCTATAACCCTAAAACCATAAAAACCATAAAACCTTAAAACCCTAAACCCTAAACCCTAAAAACCCAAAAACAATAAAACCATAAAAACCCTAAACCGTAAAACCTTAAAACCCTAAAATCCTAAAACCCTAAAACCCTAAAAACCCTAAAACCCGAAAAACCCTAAACCCTAAAACCTTAAAACCCGAAAATCCTAAAACCGTAAAACCCTAAGCCGTACACCCTAAGCCCTACACCCTAAACCCTAAACCCTAAAACCCTAAATTTCGAAAATTCTAAACCTTAAAACCCTAAGCCCTAAACCCTAAACCCTCAACCCTAAAACCCAAAAATCCTAAAACCCTAAAACCCTAAAAACCCTAAAACCTTAAAACCCTAAAATCCTAAAACCCTAAACCCCTAAAATACCTAAAACCATAAAACCCTAAAACCCAAAAAACCCCAAACCCTAAAATCGATAAAACCTAAAACCCTAAAAACCTGAAAACCACAAAACCCTAAAAACCCTAAACCTTAAAACCTTAAAACCCTAAAAACCCTAAAACCAAAAAAACCCTAAACCCTAAAAACCCTAAAACCCTAAACCATGAAAACACTAAAACCCTAAAACCATAAAACCCTATGCCCTAAACCCTAAACCCAGAACCGTAAAACCTTAAAACCCTAAAACATTAATTCCCTAAAACCCTAAACCCTAAACCCTAAACCCCTAAGCCCCATACCCTAAGCCCTAAACCCTAAACCCTAAAACCTTTAAACCCTAAAATCCTAAATCCCTAAAACCCTAAAAACCGTAAAACCTTAAAGCCCTAAAACCCTAAAAACTGTAAAACCCTAAGACCCAAAATCCCTAAAAACCCTAAACCCTAAAACCTTTAAACCCTAAAATCCTAAAACCCTACAACCCAAAAAACCCTAAAACCCTAAAAACCCTAAACTGCAAAACCTTAAAACCCTCAAATGCTAAAGGCATAAAAACCATAAAACCCTAAAACCCTAAACCATAAAACCCTAAACCCTAAACCCTAAAGCCCTAAGACCCTAAAAACGCTAAAGCCTAAAGCCTAAACCCTAAACCCTAAAGCCTAAAACGGAAAAATCCCTAAAACCCTAAAAACTCTAAACTCTAAAACCTTAAAACCCTAAAATACTAAATCCCTAAAACCCTAAAACCATAAAGCCCTAAAACCCTGAAAACCCTAAATCCTAAACTCTAAAAACCCTAAACCCCTAAAAACCCTAAACCCCTAAACCCTAAACCATAATAACCCTAAAACCCTAAAAACCCTAAAACCCTACAACCGTAAACCCTAAGCCCTAATCGCTAAAACCATAAAACCAAAAAACCCTAAGCCCTAAACCCTAAACCCTAAACACTAAACCCTAACTCCTAAAACCATAAGACCCTAAAACCCTAAAACCCTAAAAACCCTAAACCCCAAAAATCCTTAAAACCATAAAACCCTAAAACCCAAAAAACCCTAAACCCTTAAGCCTTAAAACCCTAGAATCCAAAAAACCTAAAACCCTAAAAGCATAAAACCATAAAACCCTAAAACCCTATAAACCCTAAACCGTAAACCCTTAAAACCTAAAACCATAAAAACTTGAAAACACTAAAACCCTAAAGCCTAAAGCCTAAACGCTAAAGACACTAAAACCATAAAACCCTACACCCTGAAACCTAAGCCCTAAGCCCACAAAACCCAAAAATCCTGAAACCCTAAAAACCCTAAAACTCTAAAACCCTAAACCCTTAAACCATAAAAATCGTAAAACCCTGAAACCCTAAATCCTAAACCGTAAACCGTAAACCATAAACCCTAAAAACCCTAAAACCCCCAAAACCCTAAAACCCTAAACCCTAGACCCTAAGCCCTAAACCCTAAAAACCCGAAAACCGTAAAGCCCTAAAACCTTAAAAAACCTAAAACCCTAAAACCCTAAGCCCTAAACCCTAAACCCTAAGCTCTAAACCCTAAACCCTAAAACCCTAAAACCCAAAGCCCCATACCCTAAGCCCTAAACCCTAAACCCTAAACCCTAAAACCTTAAAATCCTAAGCCCCATACCCTAAACCCTAAACCCTAAAACCTTTAAACACTAAAATCCTAAATCCCTAAAACCCTAAAACCTTAAAACCCTAAAACCCTAAAAACGGTAAAAACCCTGAAACTCAAAAACCCTAAACCCTAAAACCTTTAAACTCTACAACCCTAAAAACCGTAAAACCATAAAACCGTAAAACCGTAAAAACCCTAAACCCTAAAACCTTGAAACCTTAAAATCCTAAAAACCTAAAAACCCTAAAGCCCTAAAACGCTAAAAACCCTAAACCGTAAACCCGAAACTCTAAAAACCTGAAAACCCTAAAAACCCTAAAACTCTAAAACCCTAAAAACCCCTAACCCTAAACCATAAACCCTAAACTCTAATAACCCTAAAACCACAAAAACCACAAAACCCTAAAACCTTAAAACCCTAGACCCTAAGCCCTAATCAATAAAAACCCTAAAACCCGAAAACCCTAAGCCCTAAACCCTAAAACCTTAATACCCTAAACCTTAAACCCTAAAACCCTAAAACCCTAAACCCTAAAACCTTTAAACACTAAAAACCTTAGAACCCTAAAAACCTAAAAACCATAAAACCCTCAAACCCTAAACAATAAAACCCTCAAAACCCTAAACCCTAAAACCCCAAGACCCTAAAACCCTAAAAACCCTAAAGCCTAAAGCCTAAACCCTACACCCTAAAAACGCTAAAACCCTAAACTCTAAGCCCTAAACCCTAAAAACCCTAAAACAATAAAACCCTAAAAACCCTAAAACCCTAAACACTAAATGCCCTAAGACCCTAAAACCGTAAAAACCCTAAACCCTAAAACCCTAAACCCTAAGCCCTAAACCATAAAAACCCTAACCGTAAAAACACAAAACCATAAACCCAAAACCCCTAACCCTAAACCCTAAACCCTAAAACCCTAAAAACCCTAAACCCTACAACCTTAAATTCCGAAAATCCTAAAACCCTAAAACCCTAAAAACCCTAAAACCCTAAAAACCATAAAACCTTAAAACCCTAAAACCGTAAAAACCCAAAAACACTAATTCCATAAAAAACCTCAACCCTAAAACCTTAAAACCCTAAAATCCTAAACCCCTAAAACGCTAAAAACCCTTAAACATAAAACCTTAAAACCCGAAAATCCTAAAACACTAAAACCCTAAGCCCTAAACCCTAAACCCTAAAATCTTAAATTCCCAAAACCCTAAAACCCTAAAACATTAAAAACCCTAAAACCCTAAGACCACAAAAACCATAAACCCTAAAACCATAAAACCCTAAAACCCTGAAATCCTAAAATACTAAAACCGTAAAAACCCTAAAATCGTAAAACCATAAAACCCTAAAACCGTAAAAACCCTAAACCCTAAAACCTTAAAACCCTAAAATCCTAAAACCGTAAAAACCCTAAAATCGTAAAACCATAAAACCCTAAAACCGTAAAAACCCTAAACCCTAAAACCTTAAAACCCTAAAATCCTAAAAACCTAAAAACCCTAAAACCCTAAAAACCCGAAAACCCTAAAACCCTAAAAACCCTAAAACTTTAAAACCCTAAAAACTCTTAACCCTAAGCCATAAACCCTAAACTCTAACAACCCTAAAACCCCAAAAACCACAAAACCCTAAAACCTTAAAACCCTAACCACTAGACCCTAAGCCCTAATCCATAAAAACTCTGAAACCCTAAAAACCCTAAAACCCTAAAAACCCTAAAGCCCTAAAAACCCTAAAACCCTAAGCCCTATACCCTAAACCCTAAAACCTTAGAACCCTTAACCCTAAACCCTAAACCCTAAACCCTAAAACCATAAAACACTAAAAACCGTAAACCCTAAAACCCTAAGCCCTAAACCCTAAACCCTAAAACCCTAAAAACCCAAAACCCTAAAGACCCCAAAACCCTAAAAACCCAAAACCCTAAAACGCTAAAACCCTAAAAACCTAAAAACCCTAAAACCATAAATCCCTAAAACCTTAAAACCCTAAAACCCTAAACCCTAAACCCTAAAAACCCTAAAAACCCTAAAACCCTAAAATCCTAAAACCCTAAAACCCCAAGCCCTATACCATAGGCCCTAAACCCTAAACCCTAAACGTTAAAACCATAAAACCCTAAAAACTCGAAACCCTAAAACCGTAAAACCGTAAAACCCTAAACCCTAAAACCATAAAACCCTAAAATCCTAAAACCATAAAAACTCTAAAACCCTAAAACCCTAAAAACCCTCAAATCCTAAGACCTAAAACCTTAAGCCCTATACAATAAGCCCTAAACCCCAAACCCTAAAACCCTAAAACCCTAGAAACCCTAAAACCCTAAAAACCCGAAACCCTAAAACCCTAAAACCATAAAACCTGAAAACCCTAAAAACCCTAAACCCTAAAACCTTAAAACCCTAAAATCCTAAAACCCTAAAACCCTAAAAACTCTAAAGCCCTAAACCCTAAACCTGAATATCCTAAAACCCTAAAAACCGTAAAACCCTAAAAACCCGGAACCCTAAAAACCTAAAAACCGTAAAACCCTAAAAACCCTAAACTCTAAACCCTAAAAACCCTAAAATCTTAAAACCCTAAACCCTAAACCCTAAAAACCCTAAAATCCTAAAACCCTAAAACCCCAAGCCTTATACCATAAGCCCTAAACCCTAAACTCTAGACCATAAAACCCTAAAACCCTAAAACCCTAAAAATCCGAAACCCTAAAACCTTGAAACCCTAAAATCCTAAAACCCTAAAACCATAAAAACACTAAAACCATAAAACCCTAAAACCTTAAAACCCTAAAAACCCTAAACCCTCAAAACCTTAAATCCTAAAACCCTAAAAACTCTAAAACCATAAAACCCTAAAACCCTAAAAACCCTAAAACCCTAAAAACACTAAAACCCTAAAATCCTAAAACCCTAAGCCCTATACCCTAAGCCCTAAACCCTAAAACCCAAAAACCCTAAACCCTAAACCCTAAACCCTAAAACCCTAAAGACCCTTAAACCCTAAAGACCCTAAAACCCTAAAAACTCAAAACCCTAAAATCCTAAAAGCCTAAAAACCTGAAAACCCTAAAACCCTAAAACCCTGAAACCTTAAAACCCTAAAACCCTAAACCCTAAAAACCCTAAAAACCCTAAAACCCGAAAATCCTAAAACCCTAAAACCCCAAGCCCTATACCATGACCCCTAAACCCTAAACCCTAAACCTTAAAACCCTGAAACCCTAAAAACCCGAAACCCTAAAACTTTAAAACCCTAAAATCCTAAAACCCTAAAAACCTAAAAACCCTAAAACCCTAAAAACCCTAAACTCTAAACCCTAAAAACCCTAAAATCATAAAACCCTAAAACCCTAAAAACCCTAAACCCTAAACCCTAAAAACCCTAAAATCCTAAAGCCCTAAAACCCCAAGCCCTATACCATAAGCCCTAAACCCTAAACTCTAAATCATAAAACCCTAAAGACCCTAACCCCTAAACCCTAAACCCTAAAACCCTAAAGACCCTAAAACCCTAAAAACTCAAAACCCTAAAATCCTAAAACCCTAAAAACCTAAAAACCCTAAAACCATAAAACCCTGAAACCTTAAAACCCTAAAACACTAAACCCTAAACCCTAAAAACCCTGAAACCCTAAAAAACTAAAACCCTAAAAACCCAAGCCCTATACCATGAGCCCTAAAACCTAAACCCTAAACCTTAAAACCCTAAAACCCTAAAAACCCGAAACCCTAAAACCCTAAAACCATAAAACTCTAAAACCTTAAAACCCTAAAACCCTAAACCCTAAAACCTTAAAACCCTAAAAACTCTAAAACCATAAAACCCTAAAAACCCTAAACTCTAAACCATGAACCTGAACCCTGAACACTGAACCTGAACCCTGAACCCTGAACCCTGAACCCTGAACCCTGAACCCGAACCTAACCCTGAACCCTAACCCTAACCCTAACCCTAACCCCTAAACCCTAAACCCTAAAACCCTAACCCCTAACCCTAACCCCTAAACCCCTAACCCTAAAACCCTAAACCCTAAACCTAAAATTTTTTTGGATAAGGTAAGTATGTATAAAAGACAAAAAAATACAAATACGAGGGCATACCCCAAGAGGATGACTGATAATATCAGTCAAGAACACGTGGGAAAACCCCAAGTCAATGAGCATCAAAAGAGAGACGCAGGCTCCCCACAAAGCAAAAGATGCCATAAAAACCACAAACCGGCATAAGGAGCAGCAGGCCACCACAAACACAAAGCCACAGACCGGCAAAAAAGAGGCACGCAGGCTCACACAAAAACAAAGTCACAAACCGACACAAAAGAGCATGCAGGTCCTTACAAAGCTAGTCAGGAAGATGCCATATCACACGGAGCTGAGGAGGGATCTCGTACTAGGTTGCTAGACCCAAATCTTGAGCGAACTAGATCACAAATGCTAAGACAATATCTCTGCGGGAGTACAATGCTGACGAAACACGCGATTATTCGTTCAAACCAAAGGAAATAAACTGTGGCTGAAAGGACTAACGGGAAAGAAGGTGACTGAAGTCACCTTTTCGTCGAAGATGCAAAAAGCCCCACTGAAGCAGAGGGAGCCAGGAGAGAGTAGGCCATGTAGAAAGCGTCTCGGTAGTGACATCCTGCCA
>NW_022196713.1:0-1082 GCF_008641045.1 Pistacia vera | reverse complement strand
ATATATATATATATATATAGATTAAATATATATTAATTTATTTTTAATTAACATAATAATGAATTAAATAAATATCTAATTGGGAGTGTTTGGAAACATGGGGTGTTTGGGTTGGAGCCCAAGCCTATTCCATATGTGAATAGGGCAACTAAAATTTCAATATAAAAGAAAAAGGTTAATTGTAAAATAGAGATAATTCATTATTCACCTTTTCTTTGAAAAGCAAAACACACGGCTCCATACATTTCTCTCCCACAACAGAAGTGATTTTTCATTTCATTCATTGATTGAAAAATAAAATACATTTCTTTTCTTCATTCATCTTAAAGCTAAAGAGAATCTAGCAAATCCCTCTTTAGTTCTTTGTGATTGTCTTCGTGTGGACTAAGTCGGTTCGATCCTAAACTTGGGTCGGTAGCAAAACATTCAAAGACAAAGTTAGAGGAGCCTCCAAACGTGCGTATGGTTTCTAAACTCTAGATTAATTTTTTGCAGATTCTTATTGTGATATAAACTGTAAAAATGTACCTTGATCTTGGCTCTTTGGAACGATCCTTGTATTATTATTTTTTTTTTCCGCTGCGTATATGGACCGTTTCCTAACATGGGTGAGTGGCTCGAAAGAAAGGATAGGAAAAAGAAAGTAAGAGAGCTCCGTTTTCTCATGTAAACACAAAGAGCAAAATCCACACCACATTCATTTCATTATCCAAACAAACTTCAATAATCTCTTTTTTTTTTCTTTTTCTTTTTTTTTTCTTTTTTTTTTTTTCTAAAAGCAACCCCTAAACTTATGCATTTCTTATTTTTGTGTTAGAAATTCATAAGGAAATCAGCAATTTTAATGACAATTATAAACAGAGTTTTTATTATTATTATTATTTCAGGCTCCTAGAGCGTCCTACCGTTATAATTGTCATTAAAAAAAAAAATCTTAAGTGTTTTTCATGCTTCTACTGCGACAGACACTTCATCAATGGATCGGCAAGATTGTCATCAGTATGCACTTTACTGATCTGTACATCTTTCCTCTCAACCATTTCTCTGATGAGATGAAAACGTTTGAGTATGTGTCTGGACTT